>NC_091826.1:10110000-10397500 GCF_038994185.2 Dermacentor albipictus
TCGCTTAACTTTCTATTTCACAGGCGCACACGCCGTTTGCAAACTGTGCACGGTGTGGTGCGTGTGGTCTTGGAGTTACGACGTGTAGCCAGCAGCCAAAAAAAAACAAAATCGTTGGTTGTCGAAGACTTGTGGCGTCACTTTACACGGCAGACTAATATATAAACACGTAAAAATAAAGGGAACATGCGCTAATAACCCTCATCCTGAATGTGTATTTGTGTTCGCGCTTATTTTTCTCCTAACTTTTCCCCGCAGCTCGTCTGCCGAGCACGTCCTGAATAATTCGTGTATGTTCCTGCAAGCCGGTGACGCCTAACTGTTAAAGAAGGTCTCGTTCAAAAAACAAAGAAGGAAGAGCCATCTCTGCTTCACGCTACGCTCCAGCGTCACTGGTCCCTCATTGTGCGTGAGCTGACAGGGTAAGTGAGTGTTTCGTTACTTATTTGAACTTAGCCGATATATAATCATGACAGAACCACAGCTCCCTTTTCTGTGTGGTTATGAGCCGGGTTACTTTGGTAATGGAAAGTAAATACACGAAGGCTCATTCCACCTGGCGTAAACAACGCCAACATTTACACGCCCCAACCACCGCGTCTGCTGCTTCTGGACCTGGCGGCTGACAGCCTGTTGGTAGAGACGTGGGTGCCGAGAAAATAAATTGCGAGCGACAGGTGCGAGGCTGCCTGCATGGTTTCAACCAACAAAATGAAGAGAGATAAGCGCTGTCTCATGATTTCCACTGGGAACCGCGGCAAGGTGCAGGACTCATTATCTAGAGAGCGCAAAAGTGCTGTCAGCCAAGCTGGTAACTATAATAATAACGCGCAGGGGAGCCGCGGAGTTCGTTTCGGCTGTCGTATCTTTTTGTTCATTTTCCCGCAATGAGAACGAGGCTAGCATCAACTCTAAATATGATGTTCGTGCGCTAGATGTGAGCTGGCGCGTGCAACTCTTTATTAGCGTGCCAACAAGTTGAACAATGCATGCTGATTGGATTAAAAGTGATATACACCTGATTATTTTATACCCGCGACCTGCCCAAGGAAGGAACTGAAGCGCAAAAGCCATAGAAGCGTATCGATAGCTTTTTTTAATAATTACGTGGCTGTGTACAAAACCTCAGCTGCTTTAGGCGGCACCAGCTGCTCCTCCGCGCATTGCAAACAAAAGAAAATTAGATAAATGTGCAAATAAATACTGAATACATCATAGAGCACAAAAAACTACTAGGCTATGCATCGCTTTAACTAGATACATTGGTAAAGTTTCACATGGATTAGAGTTACCGCCTAGTACAGACCGGTAAATTTTTCGAGGCTGTTTACAGTTAGTAGAAGTTGATATTCTGGATGTATATTTCAGCGATAATAGAATTAGAAGTCTTGTATTTGCTGCCGTGACAAGCAGCGAAATTTTTCATACAAAGAAAACGATGCAACACTCCGAGTAATATGCAGGCAAAAGGAAAGGGCGTCATGACACAGCGCCTTACCACAGTGGAAGCTTACAGGATTTCTGTGAACAGTCTGTCTATCTGCTTAGTAAGTTAAGGAGGCAGATACATAGGAAGTCAACTGTGAACGATGTTAGCAAGCCGAAGGTTTTTTAACGATATGGATCTATTCAGTGAATGATGATGTTTAACAAGTAACGCTTAATGTAATTAATGGTTCGATGCAGTAGATCTTTGGGTGCGGGCTAACTTGGTGAAGTGGTACGTAATTCTGCATCTGCTCCTTATAATTGCCTTGATCAGTCATATCAGTGTTAGACTTGCTTATGCTGCGATTAACTCTGTGCATGACATATATGTCTTCCATAATAAAAGGAGATGCTCGGGCGGAGCAATTACTGGCGTGCCTATGCAACATTAGATCACATGTAGCTACAACCATCCACCTTTTTTTCTATTCTTTCAGCAAGGCCATTGGAACTTTAACAATTTGTCAATGTTTGGGAAGTTTTCTTTTTCACAAGCAGCCTGACTACAGGAAAATACAGTGAAGCCAATCTCGTTTTAATGAGGTCACCGACGCTGTAGGCGGGGCGTGAAATTTGAAAAGTGATAGTTTGGCCTTCCTTTTCTCTGCTAAGCATCAGCTTTTCTCTGGTGCAGAAAAGCAGGATTTTAGAAAAAAATTATATATATATGGGGATCTCACGCACTGTGGGAACGGATGTGAGCGAAGCTTTGTATGCTGTTTCCTTTGACTGGCGTTAATTAGCGATGGCGATGACGGCGAATGTGTAATTTTTTCAACGTTTAGTCCAGTACGAGAGTGGTGAGTTGATGTAAAACGTTACCTTCCGTGCACAACTGCTGTTTGGCTGCGCAGTCCATAGAACACACAGGGAGACGTGTTTCCTTGAGGCGTTGTTGTGCCTCATTGTTTATAATCTCTGAGAGTTGAGCACTGCAATTGCCTCACATGGCGCATCGCATCGTGGCAGAAGTGTTAACCTTTATGGAATTATAGAGTTCTGTGTAATTTAATTAATTCCATAGTTCAATTAAGGTTAAAGCTTCTGAAACGATGCGATGTGCCATGTGAGGCAATGACAATGACATGGAGTTCTGTGTAATTCAATTAAATTGTTACTGATTTATTTGAATTAATTGCTACAAAATTGTATGTATACATTGTATAGACACATTCTCGGTCTGCACCACGATTCGCTGCGTAGCGAATACGCTCCTATTCCGCGCGACGGTTCTTTCGGGCCTGGATGTCCTCTATGCTGAGTGCACGCTTTGGAGCCATTTTGCTGGCGCGTGTTTACGCACTCCTTCTGCATACGTGGCCGGCACGCTGTTGAGACGCCAGCACCAAGCGCTCTCTTCAGGCTACGGACGATTTACACTATTATAATCTAGCACGCGACTTCCACAGCCTAGATTCTGTATTTCTGTCGCATAGGAAAGCAAGCACAGCACATGCTATACGCACAAACTGCGAAACACTGCCGCGGCGCCGCCGGCCGGGATGCGCGGAGGCGAGCGCGATCTGGTGCTGTTGCAAGAGACCTAGCGGCACGCGCGGCAAAGCCATCGCAGCAGCCCCCGGAAAGTCTAGAGAAGAGGCAAAGAAAGCTTCGCTTTAATTCATCCACTGTTCTAAGTCTCATGCGTTGCTTTGAGAACCTTTTAGCCTTACCGCAGAAGTACACGGGGCAGCCCGCTTCGTCCGTCCTAGTCTTGGCCACGTCGCCCTTGCTGCACTTGGGGAGGCTTAGTTCTGGACACCTTTCCACGACGTCCTCTGAAATAATATGAATGAACATGCTTGAGTTTGAGCAGAAGGTTGCGCAGCTGCGCAACCCACTTGCGCATCCTTTTGACAGACGGACAAAACACGTAAACAACGAGGCAGAGGACAGAAAAAAAAAGGAGAGAGTAAACTGTGCTCACACAAGGTGATGAAGAGCGCGGCTATAATAGTCAATGAGGTCAGTAACTGCATTTGCCTGCGAATTGCTTTTTGAGCCAGTGACGGATGCGACCGTTATTACAGATCTTCTCTGGAAAAGGTATGGTATTCAGCGCGTTTAGTGCAAACTTGAGTACTGCTGGACATTGAACACATTGAACATTGAACACTGGGCACAGGGATAGTTTATTGACACACATCCAAAAGCAAAACAAAGAAACGGGCCTGTCTAAGTTCACGATGACTTTAATAATAATAATAATAATTCACCTTCTTCATTAGTTTTGTAGCATATTATAATGTTTTACAAAAGGCAGTAATTTGGGAAGAAGTCGAGTTTAATCTGATTTCATTAAGTTTTTTGGAAAAATCGGAAGTTATCGGGTTTTACCCGCAAGCGGAGGCCCCTAAATACATATACTCTGCGATACAGAAATGAAGCCATCTAGGCTTAGAGATGAAAGAAAAGGCACCTGTTTAACCATTTCATCTTTTACCAAATTTGCCAAATTTTTTATTTGTCTGCATAACGCTTTTGGGCATAGCTTTAAGTTAATGGTGGTCCCTGGAGTAACGCGCATTTCGCCACGGCAGCAACTTCAGACTGAACTCGCCTCGTAAAGCTTCCTTTCCCAAAATTAGACGTTAGTAGAATTCAAAATTAACCGTCCGAGCAAAGTCTAACGGACAAACATTGAACGTGGTCATTTGCTAACATTATCAAGGTGACGGTCTGTTGAAAGTCTCACTGATGCATTTCAGCCACCCTGAACGAAATGCGCAACTAGCATAAATACACTTCGCGCTCATGAACTTGCTGCGATCTTACAGAAGACCTTATCGCTACTGTAGTTCAGTAACATTTTTTTTTGCTATTTCTCCGTCGTATTCGGTGGCAGCTGTGTGCTGTTGTGGCCAGGCCGCCTGCGCAATAAGATCTGGCGTTCTGTGATGTCCAGAAGCCAAGGGAAGCGTAATCTTCGCGAATACTCGGATATTGTCTAACTGAAGGTGGTTCGTCCATCTGTGTCCTTGTTCCCTTCATTGTTGTATACCTTCTTTTTGCCAGTGTAAAATTCAACGCAATGTAATCATGTCGGCGAAGCACAGGTTAGTTGATGCAAAGGTAAGTATGGGCCTCCCAAGAACACCAATAATTGCATCCGCGGATAGAACTTAATACTTCAGAGCACTACCCAGGAAAACTCGTCATCAGTCGCATATTGCCCTACAGGCTGCGGTTAAAGAGAGAGAAAGAGAGTTTGTTTGATGGTAAATAGAAAGGTTAACGTAGTCACAGGCTTCTCAGATTACTCTAGAAGTGTACGGCGACACATGAAAGAGTGGAAATAAAACAAACATAGAACCACACGTGCGAAGTTCACTGGCGTGACAACTCGAATTTGCAAAGTATTGTCATGGCCTGTGCCCCGTCGGAATGCTAAAAGGAATTCTGTCGCCCGCATCACAGAGACAGTGCACCACCACAGTTGTTATTACTGATGACCTTGGCAGCAGCAAAACAGCATGCAACACAATGACAGTGGCACTGGTTTGCGGAAGGTTCCCGTGTTACTTACAGCCAAACGAAGCGGAGGCTGCAGGCTATCGTGTAACGATGCGCGTCGCACAGTTAACGACCGTCTCGTACGGCAGTAGTCGGCGTTGGGAACGGAGCAGCGATGTTATTCTTATCGGTGTCTCCCATGTATCAGCTCTTGTTTGCTTCCCAAGCGTTGCAAGCTCACCCAGGGGCAGTCACTTACGACTGGTCCTTTTAATGTGTTTGTTTACTGTTGATCAAGGACAGCGACGGTGAAGTTACTGCTCGGCCTCGAGGTGCATGCCTATTCCTGAATTCCGCGGCCATGATGCGCTTTTACTGTCTGGAAGAATCCGGTTCGAAAAATAAGACGGAAAGTGTCCCAAAATATGATAAATATTGGTGTCGTCAGCCTGGTATTATTTCGAACAAAAGAACTTTCTATCAGAATCAGAATCAATCGTCAAGAGTAAACTGGTATTGTCCTAAAGACGAAACGTCAGGCTTACGACAGATTGGTGTCACAAATTTCTTTTGTCGGCTAGTTACAAAAAAAAAGCGAAAATTTTTTTAAAACTCTGAACTTCCACATAACGCCAAGCGCCAAGGACGACATGCCGATAGAACGGTGGCTCACTGTAATTGTGTATTTTCTTAGAATAAGGCCCAAATTTGTTTAAATATGTGAGCTGCGTTACGGTATACATGCATGCATGACGCAGTTGTTTTGATGAAGTTAGTAGTGGAATCTACGCGGCAAAACCTTGTTGCTCTACGGGAGTCACTGTGTGCCGCATTTCGCTTTTCTGGCGATAATTTTTCTAGCCCTTGCTTGCGTAAACCTCTCACGGCTGTTTTCGTACACACTGGCTTGTGCTGGCCACCAGCCTTACTGATTGTTAAGGCTGCTGAGATATTGTTCGCCTGCCTGTTCAAATGCTTCTTTATGTAACCATATACATGTTAGTATTTTGAACTGAAGAGGAAGGATGGGTGCACCTTCATTTGCTGTAACACTTCATATAGCAATGCGCCGAACTACCTGAGACGCGTTGTTGGCACATGTCAAGTTTGGTCGGTGATCTAATGCTTTTAGGGCGTCAAAGAGCGGGTGTGAAAAGAATGCTTCACACCTTCTTGGCAGCTGTCAGATAAAGCCACCACTGCCTGAAAAAAACAAATGGTGATAAAAAAAAATCAATTGCATTGCTTTTGTTTCTTCCACACTTGGGTCCCGTTAGACGTTTTCGTTTGAAACAGTTCTTATCATGAGCGCTGAAGGGTGCTGTTTTCTCTGAACTCAACTGTGCCTGGCACTTTCAGGGAAATATCTGCTGTTTTGACCATGCGTTTCTTCCTCGGAAAGAAGTCGCTCCGTTCGCCGCATTCCCGTTATCGCCATTCGGAGAACAAAGTGCAATGAATTGCGGGACGGTCTTTTCAAAAATCAATGTGTTCTCCTAAATCTTCGGGAAAGAAAACGCAGGAACCGAAATGGCTGTTTATTTTCACACGTCGGTGCGCCTCTAAATGACGAAAATCTCAAACAGTGTGGACAACAAAAATGTAGTGAACCTCGTATGTAGTGTGCTTCATTCGTTAAGGCTGCAGACAATTGGTGTTCTCCTCGGGCAAACTTGTGAAATATTGACGACTGTGCTCATTTATCTTCTTTTTCTCTTGATTAACTACTCGCTGTCATGTCTGTGTTAACATCTGCATATATACATATGTGCGCACTGCATGCGCGTTCCATGCAACATGACTTATTTTGAACTAACAGCGTACACCTGTGCATCAGCGTTAAGCATTCTTTGCAAGGTTTTTGCCCGCCTTGTGTGCAGCAATGAAGGCAATTTCTTTCCTAATCCATAAGAAGGTAGAGTCAGCCCCGTCATTGAATGTCACCACTCATTACAGGGTTGATAATTTCTTTTTTTTCTCTAAATATCAATGATATTCATGTTGCAAGCACATTAAGGACAAGGTGAAAAAAGGGACAACTTAAGTAATGTTGAATGACCTGGAAGTGATGTTCCGCATCGCCTGCAGTGATTGTCAGGCCTAAAAAGTGACCACCCACACCGACGTAGCGGAAATTATACATAGAATCAGTGCTGCAACATATGTAAAACGTTCTCGATCAGAATTTCAATAAACCCTTTGAGAGCACTCGAAATTGAAATGATTGCGCAACGCAGATTAGAATAGCGTCATCGGCGTGTAATACAACTGAAACCGCTGTGCCCACGTTTCAAGTTACTCCGCTCACCCGTCTACATCTACAGTTCATCTCGCCAAAGAAATCGCGTGCACGCAGGAATCGGTGCCAGACGACGCTCGCTGTTTTCGGCTTAGCACAGCGCTCGCACATCCAGGGCGCGCGCCGCGCCATTACGTTGATGTTTCTCCAGGCTTTCATCGCCAATTCCAAAAGTAGCTCGACGCGTACCTTCTTCTCAAAATGCGCACCGTCGAAGCTATACGAATAACCCAGAGGCACTACGCCCGCGTTCATACGGGTTTTGTCACAATTACCGTGGCCTCCCATCTACGCTGAGCGATATCAGCGCACAAGTCGCGCTATATTTTTACCCCACGTCATATACCAAAACACAACTACGGTGTTCTTAAGACTCGGTGTTTACGTTATCTCTTTCTTCCTGCATCTCCGTTAGCAAAGAAAAATGGCTGCCATAACGGGACGGCCGCACGTATATGATTCCTGGCTGCTGATATGTCGCCCGTCGCGCGACAGTAAATGTTCCTCTGCGCAATACCACGCAGTGGTATGGAGGCCAAGGCCACGTCGTGAGGTAATCGGGGCTACCATGCGAGAGTCGTTTGTTGCTCGCTGAAGCATCCGCGAATGGCCGACGCCCGTAGGCTGGCGAATCGGGACAACGAAAGAATACGACAGCAGACGGTGACTCGGCCAGTAACGAAACTGCTCTGGAGCGCGGCTGTCGGCTTTGCGAATCGCGCTGCTGATTAGTCGACGTATATTAGCACCGTGAATAGCACTGTTACCCGATAGCAGAACCATCTGCACGGTGCTATCAGTCGATAGCTCGCTGGAACAGGTGTCGTGTGTCGTTATGAAGAGACTCCGAGAAGTCGCTGCCTTGATTGCCGGAGTCTCAGGCAGCGAAAAAAGGAGAAGAAATCCTCCGATACGTTTTTCGCGCCGACAGTCTGTAATTCGGTGCTGCGCTGTATGTATTTACGGTCTGCGAATAACGTTGAGACGGTCCACGTAGAGTACACACAGCCAGCAGTCCTTCTCACCATCGTGTTCTTGCTTCCACCTCGGCTTTTGCCGCTATTCGTTTTTTTTTGTCTGTTTCTTTTGAACTCTTTCATTTCTGTATTTTCATATTATATCTTGCTGGAAACAGGAGCGGGCACATAGGAATTCATATCATGCAACCTTCTCGAAGTTAGGGATGACGCTTGCTACTGAGCGAGCGTATTTGCTAATCGAGGCCCGTATTCAGAATAAAAATACTTAAACTAGAACCGTTTGCCAGGGCACCTTCGAGCCAGTCCTTTAAAACGGACATGTTATTAGGAATGACTGCCGGCCGGTGGAAAACAACACTTACGACCGAAAAGCAATGTGAATTCAGCCCCAGGTTTCTCACGCGTAATAAAGAGGTGCGATCAGTCGCGCCTTGATGGCGCAGAAAAAGGAGTCCAACGCGTCGCGAACCACTGGTGCTTGTGACAGCGTTGCCGTCCTGAATAATTCCCTGGTTAAAGAATATCCAAGCTCCGTAGCTTTCGCAACAGTGTTCGGTTTTAACGAGATGCTGTGTGGATGGATGACACAGCGACACTGTAATCACGTCATTACGTGGACGGACGCGCATGCCTCGCCTCGTATCGACAGCCTAAAGGTACGGTTCCTTGTGGACAAAACGAGAATTCGCTGCCAGCCAGCGGATAAAAAAAAAGAGAGGACGAGAGATGCAGCACTCGCATCATTTTTGTAACTCGCTTCATACTCTTTTTATCCAACGTTGTGCGCCAGGCACATAGAGCCCGGTAATTTTCAACAATGTCCCTTACAGTCGATGAATGGGGTGTTTCGGAGAAAGCTCCCCGAAACGACGTCAGCGATAAAAGGCGCCTGCGTCCGTTTGTTCGCCACAGCGACGCGGCTTGACATCATCAAATACAGCCGGTGCCGCTGGGTCCAAGAAAAATGTGGCGCTTCTTTTTTTTCCTCTCTCTTTCTCTCTCTCTCTTAAGTATACTTGCCGGCTATATATTTCAAAGCAGGACACATTGGTTGGGGGGGTGCGCTGCGTCACGTCACTGCACAAGACTACATCTCAGCGCAGGTCTCTTCAGGCCCGTCTCCTTTCTTTTTAGGCACGTGTTCTTGTGCGACGCTTGTGTCAACCTCTTGAATCATCGCGTTCTTTTTTTAAATTCTCTACCAAATAGTCTAAAGAGTGTATTGGTATGATGCGAGATGCTGCAGGAATACACCTTCATAAATATCGATGAACGTTACAGCTGTACTACTTTACCTCTTTATTGTTTTTATATTTATTCCGGGAAGGGGTGAGGGCTCACTGCTGGCACTGCGTGTGGAGGTATGACTGGTGAGATAATTGGAAATATATTTGACATACTGATGTGAAGATTTTCCCTTTTCTTGATTGCTCTACATCCGCTTATTTTGATGCACACTCTGCGCTTCGTCATGGGCCATGGAACATCTTCCGAGTTGAAAATGTTATCGGTCATCGAGCAAGTGCCATGGATGCGTTATGCGCACTACATCTACTACTAATGCCGCACACTCCTTGTTTCCGCCCCCTAAGTTTCATCTCGAGAAAACGCGTAGGCGATTGAGCTCTCCTTGAATATGTCATTAATGCAGAAGACAGCCGCATACAGGACATCATAGAGAAAAGGCGTGGCTCTAAAAATAATGAGCTGTTGGTAAATTTATTATGTCATCGTGAAGTCTGCTGTTTAGGTCTCGATATCTTTTTCAGCAATCCTATGTCACCGTGCTGAATCGTGTTGGAAGAGCAACAAGA
Organism: Dermacentor albipictus; assembly: GCF_038994185.2. Lineage (NCBI taxonomy): Eukaryota > Metazoa > Arthropoda > Arachnida > Ixodida > Ixodidae > Dermacentor > Dermacentor albipictus. The sequence continues at coordinate 10,120,035 of NC_091826.1, forward strand.
GACAACTGGTTAAAACCGAGCAAGTTACTGGACAAACGCTTTTCCGTCTATCCAACTGTCCCGAATCGCCATCTTGCTATCCATGTCAGCAGGCACTATCCTGTGCCGAGATTTATATGGGGTAGCAGCCATTGACTGTCGTGGGGTTGGCCTTCTCTTAGAGTGGCCGTGCAGTTCTTTGTCACCAACGAGTGGGCGTTCATAGCGTGTTTTTACCCTGAATCAGCAGAGCCCCTTTGGTAATAGGGACGTGAGCTGCCCGAATGCGGCAGCACTGCAAATGAGAGAGAAGCCTGGACAGCAATTCAAATAGAAATTAAATTAAATTATGGGGTTTTGCGTGCCAAAACCATGTTGTAATTATGAGGCGCGCCGTAGTGGAAGACTCCGCAAATTTTGACCACTTGGGTTTCCTTAACCTGCACCTAAATCTAACTCCACGGATGTTCTCGCATTTCGGCTCCATCGAAATGCGGCCGCCGTGGCCGGGATACGAGCCTGCGACCTCGTCCTCAGAAAGCCGCAATGTGCTCAACGAATGAATTCGTCACGGCACCAAGTGGTGGTCGGCACCCAGCAGCTACATGCAGCTCTATTGCGTACGCGCAGTGTTTGCTTTGTGAGCGACAGGGCTTGAATGCGCGCTCGCGGTCATAGAGGTGCAGTCATAGAGGTCTGGCCATGCTACGTGGTGCGGACCGGCTTTGCCCTGCACTAGCTTGACCGACGGACAGTAGCCACACCCAACTAGCGCATCTTTTAAACGCCAGCAAAGCTCAACACTAAGCGAAGTCTGACCAGGAGCGGCCAGGAGTGAGCGCGCACTGGCAGGCGTGCGTCTGGTCTGATCTTAAGTTTCGTGTGGTTCGAGGCTAGTTAAGTGTTCAAAACTAGTCGAAATTAGCAAGAGCCGGCGGTTACGACACCGATAAGCAGGGTGGCCAAAGTTTAATTCCTGCGCTGGCGGCCGAGCGTGAGCAGATGATAGTCAGTTTCCTTCGGAAGCACGTAATTATTGTCGAAATTCGAAGGCACATTTCAGCTTACTTCAGCCTGTTAATAAACTGCGCCAATAGATACAGAATAGACACAGTAACAGTAGGAACAAGCGCTCTGATCCAAACACCTTTCTTGATTGATGTCACCTATTCGCCAATAGCAGCCGCGTATGGGAATCTGTTACATTACGAAATAAATCGACCAAAAAGGAGTGAGGAGCAGACTTCTCTTAAAAAGAGAACATCTGAGGAAAAGGTGACCTCGCGCTCCGCTTGCGAGCTTCACGCGCCGTGCGTGAATGCAAATTCTGGCTATGTTCAGCGGAGCGTATGCTATCCGCGGAATAAATTTTCCCACTGAGCCCGAGAGGTGGTTCAGAACCACTTTAATAGGTACTACTGTGTTAGTTTGTTATTCATGACTTCGCTAAAAAGTGTTTTTAAAGAAAAGGCATGGACAGGCACGTGATAAGGGCGCACACAAAGCGCCGAGCTGGCGCGCCAATCTGGCACTCACGGCAATGTTTCTCATCGCAGCAGCGGTCCTTGTCGCTCAACCGCACCAGCTTCTGGTCTTCGCGGCACACAGGGTCCGCTGGGCACACCTCGTGCTGGCAGTCGGCGCGGCCGCCTTTCTTGCACGTGCAGTGGGTGCACTTGTCACGCTGCCATTCGTCGCCCACCTGTGCCAATCGTGCGTGTGGGCGGTTTTAGAATAGGCAAAGGCTACGTTTGTCTGTCTGCGTACGGTAAGCATGTACGGTAAGCCACTAAACAAAGAACACACAAAGAAACAACACCAATGCACGCGCATTCAGAAATATCTGCAACGTTTCATTATGGCCAGAACACTATACAGAAACAGTCAAGCGCTTTCGTGGCACGCTACGCAGAATAGGCACTTCCCTAGTTGCCAAGTGCGACTGAAGCCCCAGCATACTTACAGAAGCACTAAATAGCAACACCTAATCAGTTTTAAAGGAAGTAATCTTTAAAGACTCAAGTGAGCTTTATTTGCCGGAGAAAAGGTTGGCTATGCATAGCAATGCCAAGAAAGTAAATTCAAAGCAGCCTTTCTTGAATTTCGCGCCAAAAAACAGAAGTTCTGTCATTTGCACGCGGCAGATTGTACAGTATACTTTGCAAGTTAGGGGAATTTCTATGCATGAAAAGTTCTGAATATTTTCTTGGTTGCACCTTTGGTTTCTGTGGAATGTAGTGCATCCCTCTTTAATTGATAAAGAATTAACTAGGGCCGTGCAGAAGCTTTTAAAAGCTGTAAAGGTGGCGTCGCCAGCCATCTTTCCCTATTGCGTCTCTTCTGGTTGACTAAATCTACACTCCCTGTAAAACATGCGCTTTTTGATACATCATAAATCTAATTTTCCAATCTGACGTGACTGAATATTCTTGCATAAGGTGCCTTTAAGCAATACCTACAAGTATGTTTGGCGAGGAACAGGGGCTGCGGACGCAAGCACAAGAGAGAAGTCCTCTCAATATTACTCCTTAAATGAAATGGGGATGTATGCTGCGTGCGGTGAGTGGTGTTTGTTTAGTCAATATTCTGCGTTATCTCGTTTAGATGTTTTCGATTGCTTCAATGATTGGTTGAGTTTGATAGCGTCTCAAAGCAGCACAGTAGCTGTGGGCACCAATGATATTAGCAACAAAACACCACATGTCCACAGAACAACCGGAGCGGGCGATATGGTTCCTTTGGGACGACTTCTGAAAATGGATGTTAGGGAGCTCACGAACATATTTGGCTGGCTTGGACGCCTGTTGGTTAAATGTTTGATGACACTGGTCACAGCGGGTCAACAGGTGGCTCAGTGATTGTGGAGGTATATACTACTAAATGCAAGGCCGTGGTCTCTATCACTGTTTAGAGCGACCATACTTCAATGGATGTGAAATGCAGAAAAGCCCGTACCGAGCATTGGATGCACCTTGTGGAAATCTAGGTGGGCAAAATTTCTCCCCAGATGCGGTTTTTTTCTGGCGTGTACAACAATCAGACGACTATTATTATTATTATTATTATTATTATTTTACTTTCTGATGTACTGTGGGAAAGCGGGCACACTTTCGAGAGTTTGGAGCGAAATAAATCACAACGCCGCGCCTTGCAACATAATGGAACCGTAATACAAACGGACAAAATAATGGACTCGGCGTCACGCATGACCGTGCCATACCAGAAACTGTAATTAAAGCGCTGGGCCCAGTTGCATAAACGCGTCTATAATGGCGATTGAGAAAATAGACGCCTAGACTTTCGCGAACTGTCGGCGTTAGTAAGCTATAACCTATCTAAGAACCACATTTTAAAATTCGGAACAAGCTTTTATTTCTTATTTGATGGGAAACCTGTACATAGGGTTGCTTTATTATGAGTGGCTATAATTAAACAGTGTCCATGGTTTCAGCCAATGATTGAAGAACGCAGCACGGCGACTGTAGATGGCTCGCACCAATGGCGTGAACGATTCGTTCATTGTCGACAAACGTTCGGCGAAATGTTTATCGCAATGCCAAAATGCCATATCATGGACGTACAACATGGATTGCTACGATGACATTCAGGGCCGACCTTCTTGGCACATGGTGGTGAGAAATGAGTGATAAGACCTTCAATCGAATTTCGTCACGCCTTCTTAAGAGAAATACTTAGCTCTGGTGGTCGTATCTAAATACATGTAAAAGAAGAATTCGTTTTTCTCGGTATTCATTGCACCAGACTTGGCGAGGCTTGTTGTATTTAATATAAAAAACTTAAAATGTAGTGACTGTTCTTTTCTAATTTTTGATTGAGGTCGTAAATTTTTTAATTAAAATTGGAAAACATCCCAAAATTTCCGAAGACGAAACTATCAAGTTTACAACTCTGTAACTAAGCTAGAATAAATAATATCAGAATTCTGTGAATTTCACCTAATAGCGTATCTAAACAGGACAAAAATGCATGTTGCACATGAATCTCAAAAAATGCAGTAACGTGAAAATACACCTTTTGCAGAACCCTTGTAAACAACGTAACCAATTCAAATAAGATATAAATTTACATATCGAATTTGTGAGCTTTGGATGATCTAATGGATGCCGTTTACAGAACCGTGATTTATGTTTTTGAAGCAGAGGCATTAATCTGTAAACATTGTGCTTCTAACTTGTGAATTATTGAAAATTCTTTTACCGAAATTCAGGCCATAAATCTAAATTCCGCTACCAACAGTCACTAGAATTTAACTTTTTCTCTCAAACGTAACAAAGTTCATTAAAATCGGTGTAGCGGTTATCCCAAAAGGACTTTCTGCGTTTCACATGTATTTGAATCGGTCGCGTGGGAGTTGCGCCCGAGCTAGAGCTTCCTCTTAATACTAATCCTTTTTTACACGTATACATTTCATGTAACTTAACGATGTCACTTAATTTTGATGTTAACACTTCGAAGTCGAATTAGCGACCAATATTTCCATCATTGACAGTTCATGTTGACAGCAAGAACCAGAGAGAGAGAGACGAGCGGGCGGGCGGGCGGGCGGGCGGGCGGGCGGGCGGGCGGGCGGACGGACGGACGGACGGACGGACGGACGGACGGACGGACGGACGGACGGACGGACGGACGGACGGACGGACGGACGGATGGACGGACGGACGGACGGATGGACGGACGGATGGACGGACGGACGGATGGACGGATAGATAGATAGATAGATAGATAGATAGATAGATAGATAGATAGATAGATAGATAGATAGATAGATAGATAGATAGATAGATAGATAGATAGATAGATAGATAGATAGATAGATAGATAGATAGATAGATAGATAGATAGATAGATAGATAGATAGATTCAGTTGTAGCTAATTATTTTGTTGCGCGCGGTTTAGGAACGGCTTTCGGCACACTTGACAAAGTTTGCCATTTCGCACTTCTTTACTGGGCAATCGAACGCCCTGTTTCTTCGGTAGCCGACTTATCGCGCAGTGTCCCACGAAGCTGGTTTCGTGTTCCTTGCTTTTTGGTGTGGGCATGATTTTGCAAAAAAGAAAAAAAAAGAGGCGTTGACGCGTGAATGGCTGAAGCCTATTCAATGATTTGTATAAAAAAATTAGCGATGGTCCCTTTCGCTGGACTCTTTATGTTTCATGAAATGACAATTTACCCTTTCTTGGGGAAAACCACATGAATTGAAGACTAACTAACGCAGTAATCCCGCATTAGAATAGCGACGTCCTCCATTACTAAAGGTGGAACAGCTTCTCTTGTCGTCTACGACGCTGATTCGTCACAACAGCAACAAAAGAATAAATGCAGCTAGCTGAGTGGATGGCCTCTTCAACGAAGAATTGTCGAGCTAAGCAATGTGCCCTGGCTTGACGCTTTGAGGGGAAGCCTTGTCCCGTGCGCGGGCAGTGTCCGCGCGGCGCCAGCCGCATACTCTGCCTCTTTGATGTCCTGTGCTGCAGCGAAGTCTAACGAGGGGTACTTGCTTGAATTGTTTGAATGGAGGTAGAAAATGTTAGCAACTATTTTGTCGTCCGAAAGGTGTGAAAAATGAATAACATGACACAAAATGAATGTACTACAGACATTAGACGTACCTCGCAAATATGCACGGACGAAAGGGAAATGTTACCAGGCCTATCCCTTCCCACCCACACAGACAGGTATAGTTAACCTCCTGCGTTTCTGCTCTCACACTGTATTTATCTGGTGACTCTAATTACCTCCGAGGTCATCGTAGTAGGATCAACTGAGTCAAGTAATACAGGTAAAAAACACAGGAAAACACACACACACACACACACACACACACGCACACACGTCATATATATATATATATATATATATATATATATATATATATATAAGAAGCCAACAAACACTCTGACACCGAGGACAACATGGGACAAATTACTTGTGCTTAATAAATGAAATAGACAAGCGATAAATTAATGGAAATGAAAGTGGATGAAAAGACAACTTGCCGCAGGTGGGGAACGAGCCCACAACATTCGCATTTCGCGTGCGATGCTCTACCGATTGAGCTACCGCGGCGCCGTTTCCCCATCTACTTTCTTGTGTATTTACGTTTCTTAGTAGTACCCCGAGAGTGTTAGTAGAGCCCTGGCAGTAGAACCCCGGCAAGGCAAAGAGGGTAACTTAGACGAAATCACAAATAAATGTTTTTCTATTGCATGCAACGTAGCCGCCGAAGGCTTTCCGAAACGTCAGTATGAAAATAGCGTGCACACTCTATAATTGAGCGACACAGACCGAAAAGGTGACCTATCTTGTTTATTTACCAAACACGCATTCCTGTCTGGTATATGACGTTTAATTGATTACTATTACCGATGAATATATGAAGCGGAACGTTGCAGGTTCAGGTTATATTTTTTATGTATTGGCTGCTAAACTGATAGAATCACTTCCGTTCTTTGTGCCTCAGTATCTTATAAATAAAACTCATACGCAGATCTGTAATTTATCTCAACTCGCCATCTCCATCCAATAACAAAAGACTTACCAAACTGCTAAAACATACGATACTGTAATCCTCCAAGCTCAGAGCAAGCGTAGACCTGAATAGTCTGTTCGGCGATAGCGCCTACAGTTACTGTATACCCAGTTCAAATTGCGTTACGTTGTCATCTGTCTAATATTTTGCTTGTAGCCATTGCACTTTAGCTTATTATTACCCACTGCTGTTTACATCGCTGAATGGAACTGAGAGTAAATAAATGATATGACATAAAACAAGCTTTTCGATGTTTTCGGCCAGAATTTACAATTTTACGGCAGCCGGTTTGTAACAGCAGGCGTTAATTGCGACGCGCAGCGTGAACACCAGAAGCCTTCTTCTGAAAAGTTTTTTATTTGCGGAAAATGCATACCGGACACTATACTTCGGAATGGCTAGTCTTGTTGAAAGGCACATGCGAATAATGTTATTGCTTTTAAGCGAACCCAGAAACCGCAATTTAGAAAAGTAACTCATGTATAAGGAGTCAAGAAATCCTTATTTAAACAAGCCGCTCAAGCCATGAGGCGTGCAAGAAGATCCAGCACGGTTAAACAAATAAAAAAGGAATATTGATAAGTTGCAGTTCGGTGTTTATGTTATTCGAACCTGTACTAAGACCTTCCTTAAAGCGAGAATCCTTATTCTTCCTTTATTTTGTGTGCGCGTGTGTGTGTGTGTACTGAAAGCTTATTTGTGGCTGCCTCGCTCACATTATTTAAGAGGTTGCTATTAACGGCAGCATCCGATGAGCTCTTGCCTTATATAAAAACGCTGTAGGGAAAGAAAGAGGTAGATAATGCTTCCAGGACCATGCCAAAGGGTTTAGCCTTGCAACCGTTATATTTCTGGAGGTCGCTTGCAGGCACGTCACGCTGCCTGAACAGGGCCTCGCTAATGGTTCGCACAATTTGAAACATTCTGGCATGATTCCCCACGTTGTCTTTTCTAAAGGTGAATATTTCTATCGATCGCTTTAGCTTTGCTATTAATAATGAATAGAATCCGACAGAAAAAAAAAAGAAATAGCAGTGAGGAGAACACAAGTGATTTCGTTGCAATGAAAGAAAAAAAAAAGAATGGATACTATAATGGTAAAGTAAAAATTAAACAATGTCTACTGTACGTTATAAATACGAGTGCGATATTCACGTCAGCGCAGACAGTATCTATCAGTAAGACTAATATACAGGGTGTCCCAACTATCATGCACCAAGATTTAAAGATACGCGAATGCCACGTATCTGTACAGAACCAAGGTAATGTTGCTTGCCATCGCTTGGAGATACTCAGAGTACTTTCTTTATTGCATTTCGCCTAAATATATGATTAGTCGTGATTAATTAATCACCCTCGCAAATATTATAGTTAGATCAATAGTGTCAACGAGAAAATTGTAGACCAACGTGAAAAACTCCCGATACAGCTTTCTGTTGCTCAATACGTGTTGCATAAGTGTTTTTACTAGTGTGAAAGAAGCCAGCGAAAACACGCAAAGTGCCTCGAGCGGCCAGTCGCGCGGCAACCGGTTCAGCACACACGGAAGAAAGTCGCATTCAACGTGACAGCGATCACAAAAACAGAACACGCATTCGATTGTCTCTTCACAGACACACTGGGAAACGACACGGAAAGCGAAGCGGGTGGTATTGCTAAGGACGCCACACTCGCACGAATACGCGCAGCGCATTAACTGGCAATTCAATTATTCGTGATGAAGATCAACGCAGTCACATGCAATAGCAGCCGCTAAGCGCCAGAGTAAGCTAGAAACACGGTTCATTTTTCTCTGGATAGCTATACAGAAGAAAAAAAAAAACATGTGCGCTATGTGTATCCTAAAATTCATTCTATGAAGCGAGTAAAAATTCGTGTGCTCACCTTGTGGCCTTCCTCATCACAGAGTTCTGAAAAAAAAAGTCAGAATCGATGTTATTTCTGTTCTTTAACTGCAGATGTTTGTGCTCATCTAAAACTAGTCTTGCGCAGTGCCAGCTAATACCTTATAACTAACGTTAAATACGGGGAACTGAAAAAAATTTCGTAGTATTATTGCCCTTCGGCTTCCGTTGGCGACATGCGTATAATTGTATGGAGTAACAAAGGAGCGTAAGAAGCATTAATCAAAACTTTAGGATCAAAGGACAGTGGAACAACAGGAAGCCTCTAGCCAACCAGACACTAGCCCATGTCAAGAGGTGTTTACACTTTGTAGTGAATTGGTGACAGCGATCAGGCGCTCATCGTAGTGAGGTGAATATTGGTATGGCACTTAAAAACAAGTATTAGGAACAGAGAAGCGGGCGTACCGCAGACTTCTCGGGGTCGGCAGATGCCATCCAGAAAGACCGATCCCTCTGGACAGAAGCAGCCATCGACCAGCAACTTCTTGCAATCTGCCGCGTGGTAGTGGCTCTTGACGGCCGGCACACCTTTTCCGCTATTTTCCGCATGATACTCGGCGTCACAGGTCTGCGGGCAGCCGTCGTGGCAGCTCATGTACGCCGTGTCACCGGGACACGTTATATCTGCGTCCGGAAGGGAAACATTTTCATGTATTAGCGTCTAGAGAATAGTTATTGGAAGCCACATTCTACACCTTGCAATAAACTTAGGAGCTTGAAGATATTTTTTCGCTTTACTACTGTGATAAGTCCCTCAGAGGCAATGTCTCCTTTTTTTTTCATTCTTAGAAACGATGTTCTCCGTCGGTCATTTTCAGGGATATCATGTTGCATGGTTGCTGATTGGCTAATTCCGGGGGCCGAACGTAGCCCATCGCCCCAGTGAGGTGTTGCTCCAGACACCACTCCCCAATCTTTTGAATGGCACGAAAATAAGACACCACACAGCGAACGCGACACACAGAAGCAACTGCGTTCCCTGTGCGGTGTCTGTTTTTCGCTCGGTTCCAAATAATGTATAGCAAACCGCCACCACCAACTGCAAGTTCTCTGAAGCCAGACACCACGTCACGCAAACGTGTATGTATTCTAGAAAGAGATCGATTAAGGATAAAGCCCCCGAATGTCTTAACCACACGCTGCGCTGTAGAAAGAACCAAAGCGGCTGGTAGTACATTTCCCAGTATTAATATCTTAATATCTCACAAGCGGTATCTCACATATAGCATTCGACCGCCACAGCGCACTCGACCATATTTGCCTGTGTACCATGATAACCTTGTGTTACGATGTATACGTTTGAAAACTGGTATCTACAAAACACTGTTACGTATCTAGGAGAGACCACGCTAACAAAATTAGAGCTTATCAGTGCCGTACCAATGCGTTTATGTATTCATTTTTTCCTAACACGATTAGCGATTGGAATGAGCTCCCTAATGAAGTGATGGCAGCTTCTAGTTTTGAAAATGCTATTGAGAGCCATATTCTTTGATTGTTCGGGTAATCATTTCTGCACATACGCTACTTTTTTCTGTTTTGTTAGTTAGTTACTTTGTCACTCATTTTGTTTTGTACTTTGTTAGTTTCTATTCCGCTTTTGCGAATTTCAGTGCTTAAACTATGTTGTATTTACTGATGTATTCTTTTGATGTTGCTGAATATGTTTCCATTGTGACCACCTGTATTTTAACCCCCCTGCGATAATGCCGTACAGGCGATGTAGGTATACCGAATAAATAAATAAATAAATAAATAAATAAATAAATAAATAAATAAATAAATAAATAAATAAATAAATAAATAAATAAATAAATAAATAAATAAATAAATAAAGGTGCCCTAACTCGTAACTTATACGCCACACACATCTTCTTCTGGGTTATTGTAGGTTGCACGATGGGGGCTGTTTGTCATCGCAAAACTTAGGCACTTATGAGCATGTGGGTTAAGATCAGATGTCGCGGCTAAAGGTGGTCGCGTAATGTGTATTGCGCCGTAAACGTAAGCTTCCGATTTGAAAAGCCGTCAGCAGCGGCCCACTGGTGCGCTATCGACTTTCTTCACGGGTGCCGCTAAAACCTGCGTCCCGATAGCGTACCGGACAGGTGCGTGGTTCGTCAGCTGAGCCTCGATACCTCAGCGCTCGAGCGCGTTGTGGGTCGCGGGCAGATCTATCCCTGCGTGGTTTGCCGGAAACAGACACAGTGAGGGAAACGGGTTCTCACTGCAGAATCGCTGTATGTAGGCGTCGTCGACATGCACGCCGGCGCGACAGCAGGAGTGCGCGTATTCGACGAGTGAGGCGCACGTCGCCGCGTTCTCCGTGACGCTCAAGGCGGTGTCACGACGGCACTGGTCCAGGTACTTGGACACGTCCACCAGGTTGGGGCACTCGCCGAAAACCGACCGGTCCAGCATCTCCGAGCAGGCGCCCGGCGGAGGAGGCGCGGTCGGCTCCTGGAACGGACAAAGTGCGCGACGTTCAGTGAAACTCTGAAAATAAGCGGCGCGTATACAGCCTCTGCCTTCGTCACGTTATTGGGTTTTGGGAAGTTACCACAAGAAGACACGACACTCGAAGAAATGGAGAGAGAGAGAGAGAGAACCCAGAATTCAAATTGGCTGTGGACTTAAATAGAAGGAACTCCGCTTCTTTGGTGGAAGCTAAAACTTGTGGCGTATTTAGGCACAAAGAACGTATTAAAGTTTTCTTGCTGTCAGATTAGCTAAGAGGTGCGTGCCATAAACAAGGCAGTTGATTAAAGAAATGTCCGGTGCTAATTTCTCCATTATCGTCGTCTGTTTTGTCCATAATTTACAAATATGACACCTTGTAGCAGTTCAAAAGATACCACAAGCATTGCTGTAATTCCCTAGATCAGGCAGTTCGATCGAGAAAATATGACGACACTTCACTATCTTAGTGGGTGGCGAGAGGCCCACGCGCGATCACTTAGAAGGATGCATTCGGAGAGCAAGTCTGCACTGATACCTTCGCATGTGAGTGTGTTATAAGCTTTATGAACAATGAAGTTCGGTGAAAGTTTCTAACGTACGTAAAAACTCCTGCATTGCCGGTTGGCGCGCGTATTTTATTTAATCGGTCATTCCTGTGCGCTTCCTTCATATCTTTTATGGCAATATGGCAGAACTACTCCTATATATATATATATATATATATATATATATATATATATATATATATATATATATATATGTATAATATGAAGCAAGGAAAAAGCTACGCTGTTTACGAGACTGACTGAGGCCGTTTTCTCTCACTGGCTTCGAGGTAACATAACTTAAGGATTGCCCTGAACTTGACTTTTCTTGACATTTGGTGCATAAGAAACAAGGATAGTTCCATCATCGCCAGAAATTGAAAGCAACATAGCGGTCATTACAAGATCCCCGGCTTACAGCTGTTCTGTATTAGCCCAACTATAATCCTATGCGTGCATGCTTCCCGATAATCTTGCTTCTTTCGGCACCATACGTATGCTTCACGGTAAAGGTATGAGCCTGTGCGAAATGATTAGGCCAAGATGACTCACGACGCCAGTGAAATTCATGACGCATTCCTCGGGTGAAAGCTGCGTTTCCCAGCTGCAGATGAAATCGAGCAAGTCGTCCGAGATGGTGCCGTCCTTCTTCTTCTTGTCGTCGTCCGGCTGGCCGTTGCAGTTGCCTGCGCCGCGAAACGGCAACGATTATCTGAAGGTGGCGCTCATGTCGGCTCCACACGAGAGCAGTGTCGAGATGCCTTGACGTCCAGTCGGCTCATCGTGATACGCAAGCAGCGCAAGGAGTACGTGTGAAGAAAGATGCTGCATGCGCAGGCAAAAGCGCTCGCTGACGAGCTTTACTTCGCATGCAAAGGTTCGCTTTACACACTATTAATCTCGTTTCTCTTAGGCACCAGCTATAAGTGTGAAAATTGCTTAAATATTGCTTACTTAGGTAAGTGGAACTTAAGCGCTTTTCTTTTGTTTTATTCTTGCAATGGACTGTTTTTCCTAAAGTTGCAATGTTTATAATTGTTTTCACGGCCATACGGTGCTCATTGATGTGTCATATTTTTTCCCTCTCCATGATCTGTGATGATTTCTGTTTGCTGTTTTTACCAGTGCTTGTGTAAACCTTTTTGATACCCCTCCTGCGTGGGCCCTAGCTCGGGCCTGCAGTATTTCGTAAATAAATAAATAAGTAAATAAATAAATAAATAAATAAATAAATAAATAAGTAAATAGTATCTCAAGCTTTCCATATACCTGGGCCTATTATCTGCAACACGTACCCGTATGTGGCCCCATGTTTAGGTACGTGGGGTGTGGCCCATATCACACCTATCATTCTTCCACTTACAGGTGTGTGAACGAATGATCCCGATAATATGTACAAATGTGGAGAACGGTGTTCCGTAATGGTAGCTGGAACCTCGTTCCCCATATTTGTTGTCATGTGAATTTGAAGAGAAAAAAGTTTGAGAACACAGCGCACTCCTTATAAATTTTGTAATCTTATATGAAAAGCGATTCCAGGGAATGAAAAAAAAAAGTTTGCTAGATGTTCCCCTAAAGCTGCAACGAGAATAAAGGTGCACCCGTGCACACGAATCAATGTATCTCTTTTTTTTTATTTAAGCAAGTGCTTCTACGAGTTTCATATTTCCTTTCTTCGTGTCCACGCCTCTTGCGCAGCAGGTGCGGCACAGCAGCCTGTATTCTGTTCGGCAGACTCGCTTCTGCCTTACAGAGCAGCGCAACTATCACGTGCATACAATTACAATTTTCGCACACAAAACGGTTACGCTGACGTGCCGCCGGAAGCGATTCTTTTTTCTGTCACTATACCTTTGTTCACTTGCGGGCTATAATTCAGTAAGATCTTGCTTACATACGCTAGACAAAATGCCGTTCCCTGCTAACATTTCTTTCGTATTATACTCTAGCACTTGCGAGCGTTGCACTTTCTGTCGTCAACGTTCTTTGTGGTACAGTGAAATCTGAATCAATTTGATTCCGCTGCAACTAAATGAATTAATAAATCTTTATGAACAGACGGATAGCTAGTGACCGGCGCAGACTTAAATGTCTTTTTTTCTTCTTTTTTGTGGGGCGGATTAGAAATATTACTGTTTTACGAGTGTAAGTCAAAGGCGGAGAGAAAAAGGTGTCTTACTGAGAGGGACGTAGCAGAAAGAAATAACTGGTTTATTATTCTTAGATAAATAAAATTTGCACACGCGCGCATGCATTTGCGTTTGATAAAAATAAAACCGAGAGAGAAATACGCAGTCCTTTAGAATAAAATGAGCATACTCGGCGGTGTACTGCCCCGCACTCTGTCATTTCATTCCCACGAAAGTTCGACAGCAGGTTTCGCGGGCTTACCGCAGAGACCCTCGGTCCGGTTGAAGAAGTTCTTGGAAGGCACGTGGATGGTGAAGGCAGCGCTGATCTCGTTGTAGCGCACCTGAACACCCAGCTCTCGGAAGAGCACGACGGTCACCCGTCCGGGCATCGCGAACACGGTGATGCCATCGCCCTTCCACGGCAGGTCCTTCGCTTCGTACTCGTCGCCGTCGATGACCGCCTGCAGAGGGCGAGGTTCACTCTCAGAGGCAAGCAGGTGGACGGCACGGAGAGTTTTGGTGGACAAGTACACACGGACAAAGTGCGCGAAATTTGTTCAGACTCACAGAGAATAAACGTTTTTTTTTTTTTTTACAGCGAACAACAATAGTGTGATATTCAGCGGCATCCCTGTCCCATCGAGGTGATCCTTTTCACCGGGAAGCCTCCTCCCGTCGTGCCCAACAGTGCCTTGGGCTAAAAGATTTGGTGGACGCTTAAGCTTCGCCTTTAAGAGTGCAACGCGATAGCTTTCAAAAATCCCTAAGTGCTTCCCACGCTTCCCGGCAACTGCAGCTTATGTAACCATAATGTTTACCGCGAAACGCTGGCGGCGAAGGATATGCACAAAGGCGATCTTTCTGATAGAAACGCAGCCTCTAGTGCGGGCCGCGATGCGGCAGAGGCGAGCGCCATCTGGACATGTCGCAAGGAACCGGGCGCGCCGCTTTATGACGTTTGAAATTTGCGCGCACAAACACGGGAGGTGATGGCTCCTCTATGAATGGTAGGAACGCTAGAAAGGGTCTCTTTTTGTTTTTCACGTAACGTAATTGTGCTTTCTCGTATATTCAAATTCCGCTAAATAACTAGCAGTATATTACTAGCAGGCCCACCCGATATGACAATGAATACGCCCTAACCCCATATTTTGCTCGCACAGATCTATTTAAATTTTCTTATTTCCCGAGAACCATTAGTGAATGGAACTGCCTTATCAAAGCAAGTGATTCAACTGTGAAATAACCTTTCTGAGCCTGTATTATTGTTGCTTCTTTTCGTTGCTGTTTCTTTTGTATTTCTTTTGTGTTTGTATAGACCACCCTGATTGGACCATGAGTCCGCAGTATTGTATAAATAAAAAAAAATGTCTGTGGGTCGTGTGTAGGTCGTACTTTACGACTTTTCTACGTATTTTACCGTCAGCGACGTCACGCCGGACGCGGTGAGAACGTGCCGTGCATACAAACCTTCGTTTCTTTTATATGGTATCATCCTGGTGGAATTGTGCCGTGATTGTGATTCATTGTTCGGATCGTCTTTTGTTGAAATAAACTTTTTCTAACCTGGCTTTAACATCAACCCGGATTAACATAACACGTTTAACATCAACTCAACACTCTCGTTTTGGACCAAGCGCTGAGGGAATTACGCATCCGCCGCCAACATCACCGCTAATCATCGTCATTCAAAGGAAACAGCATGCGAAGTTTCGCTTACATCAATTCCCACAGAGCGTGAGATCCGCGTATCTTTCTTTTTATTTCTTTGCCGTTTTCTTGCTTACCCGTTTTTGTGTCATAAATGTTTTTCCATCATGGTACACGTTGTACCCTGTCTGTCTTTGGAACCCCGAAATTCGTGCCAATGGGAGGTGATAAGTTTACCTCATTAACTTTACGCTTCTCTCCCACCGGCATGTCTCATTTCAGCCTGAAGTTGTTCATACTGTGCCAACCGAAGCGTAGTTTCTCTGAGCCTTGCAGCCTATGCACGGCCGCTCCGTGCTTAAATAACCTACTTTTACTGCAGCTTTAGTGCTCTGATTTCTCACAGGCACTCATTAAGCTGCAAGCAACACGTTGGCTAAAACCCTGAGCGATATGCTGTGTGAACACAGGCGAGTTCACCGTACCAAGCCACGCAGCGCCAATGGCCATCGGAGAGGGATACGTGGAGCTGTTGCAAACGATCGTTTTAAGCGCGGGCCAACGCGTAATTCAACGCGCGTGATGCTATGGGGGGCAAACTAATGGCCAACCTTATCACGTGCAAAAGAAGTACGGTGAACTGCCTGGCAGGATAGATTACGTAACCTTTGTGGGGGCCTCGACGGCACTATAGCATTTAAAGCACGGCTACCACGGGAGCTATGCTCTTTACTCGAAAACACGATGTAGCGGTGGTTTCGCAGTGCGCTTACGCTTTCGTCGTCCCCTACATCATTGGGGTTGGTTCTTTTCAATCGCTCGCGATTTCAAGATTCCAGATTTGCTAAATATTTGGACTGGTGCAAGCGGAGTCAGAACCCTGTTTAGCCGATGACTGTGCGATAACGAATGCAATGTTCTCATGGTACCGATATTGTAATAGGTATCTTTATATTTAACCACAAAAAATGCATATATGGCGACTGAATATAAACTATAAGCATAGCGCGGGAAGGACGATCGACAAAGACTAGACAGGACAAGCGCTAGGCGGTATGCTTGTAGTGTAACTATGTATTACCAACCAGCCCCAGCCTGTGCTCTTCTGACGACTAAATATACCTTTGTATAATACAAAATTCTGAGTCTATATTAAATCTTGGATGTGCAATGAAAGCTACGCAAGTTAATTATTCGTCAAAGTCTTCAAGGCTACGTAAGTTAGTCATGCGCTACGAAAATGTCGTCACTGTGACTTGGATAACCGCATACCTGCGTTTGAGCACCCGTATGTTGACATGAGAGGCACCATCGGCGAGAGAAACAAACAAGGCCGTACTTGCTTGTACTGAGCGCTCACTGCTCCGTGATGTGAAATGAATACTACGGGTCGCGTTAGCGAATCATAAAGCAGAAACAACGGCGCGTTTCGCACATGGAAGGCAAACGTCCAAGTTGATTGCTCCTAACACTCCTATGGATCTTCTGTTCAAATGACGTTGTGCTCAGCTGGGTTAGTGGTGGTCAGGGAAATAGAGGCCGCCGGTTGCCGTTCACGATTGCTTGACGCAAGCGGCAGAGCCTGTTGCGCTACATGGGTGTTGTAAGACAGTATTTATAGAACACGCGCGGGTCGTGCTTCCAAGCAGAAATTTGTAGAACAGAAGAGAAAACTGTTAATGTCATTGCAGTGTCAACACGCCGCATGAATAAACGTTCCCTGTTCTTGCTCAGCGACTTGATTTTCTTCTTCCCGTAAATTTGGTGTTACATTGCTGAATCAGTATGTGCATATACTCGTATTCATTACCACGCAAAGGGTGCAACTAATCATTTACATTTACACTAAGTTTGAGTCATATGCAAAAAAAAAAATAACGATCTGCCATAGGAGCATCTACAACTCAGAATTTCTCCTGTAAATTTTGTACAAATTTGCGGAAGATATCTAAGTAATTGTGCGACAAGTCAATGAACGATCCTTTTGAATGGCGACCAACTAAATCCAGTTTGCTCACCGGCATGTGCCTTCTGATGCGTGCCACGTGATTCTTGTGCTCCACGTTGAGCCCCACGATGCAGGTGAGCCGCTCGTCGCACTTCCCGGTCACGCCGTCCACAGTGAACCGTCCCTCGGAATCGGAGACTAAGTCGAAGTGCCCACTCGACTGTAGCTGGAACTTCCAGCCGTCGAACGTCTCGATGGTCGGGTCGCCGTATCCCGTGCATACCTCTGCAGTAATAGTGATAGTGAGCGAGTGAGTGAGTGAGTGAACAGGCAAAGTATTTTGTCGGAGAGCAGTATTAGTTGTTTAGCCGTCGGCATAGGTGTCTTTGAAAGGCAATGCAGAGCCATGCGCGCTCTGGCAAAACAATGCGCTGTAAGACTAAACGTCATTTGAACAATTTCTCTTTCAAGTTATGCAGTATTGAATGCGCAGTACCAAATGTGTCGCTTGTGAAAAAAAAAAGTGTGCTGCTGATGCTTGATCAACATGCATCAACTGGGCAGTGATAAGACTCTGAGTTTGTGTTACGTTATGGATTATCTGCTTAGGTTATTCACCTTACTAAATTTCTTTTTTCACCGTGATGTAGACCTGTCCTAAGGAATAATGTTAGGCGTATATTATTTGTTTGCCGTATGAACTGTGCTGTGTCTGAATTCACAAATTTCGACACATTCCTTTCTCTTTGTTCTTTTCCCTGCAGAGCGCATAAAAAGGCGGATATACGTCACTTAACCAATTTTTATTAAAAATAAATTTCTCTCCGTTCTAGCCATCGTGGTATATGTACATATAAGAGCACACATTCACACATAATTATATAAAGCTACTAACAGACGTGCCAATGCGAGAGCTCTTATCGTGACGTCACTAGGGAAGCCCATTGTCTTATTTGAAAGCATCGCTTACAAAAACAACATGGCGGAGCGCCAAAGTTGTATCGCATGAATCCGCATGGGCAGTCGAGTATGCCTATGTTATTTCACGGCGTGCAGTGCGCTGACATTCTGGTATCGGAAGCTGATGCCACGCACGCACATACCTTTTGGTTATTATGGCAGCTTGAGAAGTTTGCGGTCATTGCAAAGCCTGTTCTTTAAATCTATCCCTG
This sequence comes from Dermacentor albipictus, assembly GCF_038994185.2. Classification (NCBI taxonomy): domain Eukaryota; kingdom Metazoa; phylum Arthropoda; class Arachnida; order Ixodida; family Ixodidae; genus Dermacentor; species Dermacentor albipictus. The sequence continues at coordinate 10,138,380 of NC_091826.1, forward strand.
CTGTTAGAGCAACAGACATGTGCCCCCATTTATATGTCATCTTATGTTGAATTCCAATGGTAGATTCAGATCAACGTTTTCTGCTCTGTATGGAGCAATCCTATTCCAGTAATAAAATAGGAGCGGGAGTTGTGTGTTCCAATGGCAGATTGGGACCAGCCGCTGATTCCGGGTCGCTCTGCGGAGCACACACATTCGCCACGCCGAAATCGACAGATTTGACCGGAAGTCCGCGTGACGTATTTCCTTCAGCCGCCTCTGCTTCCTGTCACGGTCGCCTGTTTCCGGTCTCGGTCTGCTGTGGATGACAGGGAAAACATGGACGTTGCGTCACGTCATGCACTTGTGTTGCTGCTCCCAGATACTGAACTCTATCTGACATTTGTTCCTGCTCCTAGTGACGCATGGAATGCTGGGATGATGCTTTTGGATGGATGAACGATATGATAAGCGTCTCCTTTGAAACGGGGGGCTGGGTGACTCCACTACGCCCTTGTTCTCCTCTCTATTCTGCCTCTAGCCTAGCGTCCTCTCCCTTGATTTCCCTCTACTAAGTGCCCCCTCGGGGGCGCATGCACTCTATTCGCAGATTTGGTGAAAGCGATCTCAGTCGGACCGACGCACTCCATTCGTAATTCGGCCGAGCTCTCATGATTTGCCATTGGAATTCAATGCTAGATATGTAAACTAATGCGAGAACTTTGATCGTAATCCTGATGGTGACACACAGAAATGTACACGTGTTGGGCAACAGTAAACGTATATAAGTGCTCAGCCGCTCAGAGATAAAATTCATGTTGGCCTTTAGGAAAAAAGATCTCGTTTGATGAGAGAAAACTAGCTTGAACAACATACTGTCGGCGCATTCGTCGGGGTTCTTGCAAATGTCGCCGTCAAGTACAGTTCCGGGGGGGCAGAAGCACCCGGGGTTGCAGGCCTTCTTACTGGCGCAGCCGACTTCGCCGTTCAAGAAATGCTGGCATGTCAGCTGGCACTCAGGTCCACAGTCAAGCCACTGCATCTCTGGTGGACAGTCCGGCACTGTGCGTGGTGGAAAATGTTGATTACTGCGCGGAAGGCGAGAACACTCGTCGAAGTAACGCTCCCGTTATCACCTCTCACCCATTTACTTTTTATTTGCGGTGTAAATTAGTGTATGAGGGGAAAGGAGTTACGAGCTCGCATAATGCAAACCACATACTTAGATACACTGAGATGTTTCGAAATGCAGTGGTGTCTTGTGTTGCTGTACGTAGTCAATCAGTCGCTGCTTTTGTAATATGCTGTAAACGCGAATCTCAGCTTGCCATGTACCTAATGCCATCTGGCACAGTACCTGAGCAGGTCGCTAGACAATCATTCTGTTTTTGCGTGTTTTTTGTTTTGTTTTTGACAACAGCAGGGGTATTGCAGTTCACTATGCTGGATTCTGTCTCCTAGCGTTCGTAGTCACGAGGAAAACATTTTTACTGGGGTAAAGGAAAAAAAGATTACCATTTGCGCACAAAATAGTAACTTTTTCTTAGGACTAGGTTCCAGAAAGGGGAACAACAAATAACCTCAGGGATCGCAGACTAACTTGCTTCGCCACTCGTGGTTTGCCAAGCAGAGATGGAGGCAAAGTGAAACGGGCACTCGTGAGTTTACAAGTGCTTCGAAAACTCGCCGATGTGTGTACGAAAGCGCCGCTTCTAGGGACTTGGGGAATTAGGCTTTATTGGAGTTGGTCCGCCATTAGTGATTTGAAGAGTTGACTTAGAGCCGAGACAAACTTTTTCCCTCGATATTTTTTAAGTGGACGCAAGAAGCGTTTGGCGGCTTTTGGCTCAGTATTCTCTGACCAGCGTTAGTCAAGTTCTGAGATAGGTGTATCTAGAAGAATGGAACTGTTCTGGGCGACGTGAGTCGAGTAATATTTCATTCGGTGAGTGTTTGTGAGTATGGGAGTTCAAAATTTCAGCCACGTGGGCTCCCAGTTCAAAATAACAGCCGACGATGTGCGCAACTGTTTTGTCATTAACTCTGACACCCCGGAGCGATGGCAGTGCTGTCTGTCTTCGCGGCAGCACTATCCCATCGAGAAGAGGCGTTGCACTAACGAAAAAATCGCTGTCGCTACGAGATTGAGTTTGCCGTTAAAGGGAACGCCAACTTGCATTATAGAAATTTTCTAAGCTGTAAGGAGTCTGCATCATGAAGGACAACAGCACTGCGTTTCAAAAGAAGGCAAGAATCTGTTGTGAGATAAAATTCCCTGTGGCCTTCGACCTCCCTTTACGGCGACTGGTCGTGCATAATGAAACATGGCTGCACCGCTAAGGAAGACGAAACGCAAACAGGAAATGTGCAGAACAGGTGCTGGTCCTACTCATTTCGTTTTTTGGGTTTCGTCCTACTTGGCGCTTTAGCGAAGTTTCCTAATGCCACTGGCCAACTCGCCGATCTTGCAGCAATGGTCTGGTGTTGCTGTGAGTCAGCGAAAACTGGGCAAAGTGACGGCTGCTGACCGCATCCGTGTCGCAGCCTCCATCCCTGCAGCACCTCGTCGCGGTTCTCGATGTCGCAGTGGGTGACCGCGTCCAGGTAGGCCTCGCAGGCGCACTCGGACTCGCTGGTGCCGTTTCCGCGCTGTAGGCACTCGCACGTGGCACTGATGCAGTTGGACAGCTGCGTGTCCAACCCCGGACACGCGGACAGGGGCTCCTCCCTTCGAGACGGAACAGGCACCGCATGTAGCCGTTAGGCAGTGGTCTCGTGTGCCGCGGAATTTGCGAGCAAATGGAATACGCGCAAGTGGAGCGTAATGACTAACTCTCCGCATGTATTTAATCGGAATCATGTAGCGGACTGTTGCTGCAAGGGGTTACGAATGTCATCTAGTTTGAGAGCATTGATTTTCTTTAAATGATGATTCGCTATTGAATGTCTTTTCAGTTTATTTGAAACAGATGTTAAAAATCATCAAATGGAATGCATCAAACACATCGCTTTTGTGAAAAATCTCAGTATACAGGCAGATTTTTCACAACTACTTACTCTATTGCTAAATTGAAGTCGACAGCGGAGCAGTAGTGAAGTCATGCTTGCTTCTCGTGCTAGCAGAACAGTAGCACCGGCGATGCAAGCGGAAATAATTTCTAGTTAGCATCTATGCGAAAGTATATGTTCATGCGCCTGTTAGTCTGCCCGCGTAAGCAGCACCTGCAGGAAGAAGGTTGCACGTACCTAAGCTTGTTGCAGATGGCTGCCGCTGCTATCAACATTTCTTTCGGGCATTCGAGGGGACGACACTCCTCTCCCGCACCGGGCGTTGGCCAGCTGTCGCCGAATTCCACGACACTAGACGCTTGGCTTCCAGATGGAGTCACGAAGTCGTCAGATGGTTCACCATTGAAAAAGCCACAGAGGCCAGCCAGGGTGCCGTTCAAGGAGGTGTTCACCTGAATGAATGACATATTCAGACACCAAGGTGATAGCCGAGTGCCCAGATATGACAGATAAAGGTTGCCTCGATCGGCTGAATATTTAAGAGACTTCTTCATATCAAGTGATCATAATTAAATACGTAGCAGACTTTTACTGCAACAAATAAAATTTTCGCAATGGATTCGTCGTGGAACAATTTATTTTCGGTGTTTTCGCACAGTTATAAGGGAGTGGTAGTAAAGATATCGTTACCGCCTTTTTTTCACATTTCGCGACACTTGCTTAGTGACCGTGTACCACTCGCACCAAAACATGTTAACGAGTATGCCAAGTTCCCAGTGAACGGATATACATAAAATTTGGGCGCAGAGAAAAATTCGAGTTATACTTCCCCGTGTCGTCTCGGTGGCAGGACGTTTTAAAGGCATTGCAACAGCTCCCAGGCAATGTGAAATAAAAATGTTCGAGCCGACTTTGGCATGCCCTCCGGTTTTTTCACCATTGGGAAGTGATCGTGAGAAAATACTCCTAGACATTTTGCGGGAAGCAAGGATTCCAACACGTCGTTAAACCTATCAATGTCTACTCCGAGTACTTGCCTCAGTCATGAAGTTTTGATCTCTACCGTAGTGGCTATGCTATGATGGTGCGCCAAGCCCGAGGGCGCGTGAGGATTTCGGTGGAGGTGAAATGCAAGAACGGCCGTGCATCACGCATTGGGTATATGTTAAACTCCCTTATTTCATAACCTTATCACGATTTCAGCACGTAAGGCCCTAAAATTTCAATATGATTTACGCATGAAGCTTTGTTTTTTCAACGCAGAACTGGCCTTCTCGCGAAAGCCACATCTCAAGCTTGCTGTCACAGTCAAACAAGATGTAAGTGCAATCGTTAGATTATAGTTATATGGAACTCTACAGTGCAAAATCTGCATTATCGTTGTCAGCGCTACAGAACTTTCAGTTGCCTCAAAATACGGGGTGATGATTTGCAACTTTTACAGAATTTTGAAAGATCCCTTGTACCGCATCGCGTAATTCCATTCATTGAGCGGGAATATTGAAAAAAGGCTGAGATTACTTGCACGAGAAATTGAAACTCATAATGAACTAATTTACAAAATTCGCTACTTACTTCGTAATGAATTACGCGATGACGCATTGCAATTTATAAATTGTAGCCGGTTAGCTTGCAAGGCATATCCACTAGGGATCCATTTAGAGGTTATCATGGGTATCGAGATATGCGCCAACATACCGGAAAAAAATGTACTGTTGTTCCACTTACTTTTTTATAAAACGTTTTGTTTTTCTTTATTGAAGTACAAAAGTGGATAACCTATGTTTATTGACGCAAAACTTGGCAATGAAGCAATGAATCTCTCGAAAGCAGTTAATGAATAATTAATGAGATAATTAGTGAATGTTTGTTATTTAGTTGAATATAGGCTTCAATTCCTCGTGCTAGTGATGTCCGCCTCTTTAAATATTCTAGCTCAAGGCTTGAAATTATGCTATCTGACACATGTTATATCTTAAAAATTATGTAAAACTTAAAAATGATCACCAGGTAAATTCGCATTATGACGAACGCTATGCTCCTTAAAATGCGAAGAAAAAAATTACGTTGCTACAAAAATAAAATCGAGTTTTTTCATGGAGTTCAACAAAGAGAGGGTGAGAGCGTGCAATGAATGGTGCAGTAGGAGTCTTAAACGTTGAGTTACGACTTTGTTGGTCATGGTGCTTACCGTGACGCCAACTCGGCCGCGAACGTCAAGCTTGAGTTCGATGCTGTAGACTCGGGAGCGGAAGTAGAGTTGTTCGCCGATGTTCATGATCTCGAACTCCGGAATGCGCTCCGCCAGCAGAGGCAGCTGCTTCGCCGTGTACTCGAAGTCGTCCACGCGAACGGACAAGTCGGTGCCCAGCACGATACGGTGACCCAGCTGCTCGATCCTCACTCGCTTGGGGCAGCTGGCCTCGTCCTCCAGTGCGCAGTTTCTCTGCACTGTAAACAGGGCGTGACATGCGCTGAAGTGCACTCGACGTGTCTTTGGAGAACCTTCTAATGAACAGAACGCGTAGCGTGAGAACGTTACGTGCCTCAAGCTGCAACGCTCTCACGTTCAAAGCACGCAAACCTATATGTCAGTCTTTGCCCCAAGCTTAATAGCCATACGCAAATGGTATGTTTTCTGTCAACCAGCGTATCGCCATTTTACTGTCTTGTGGCGTATCTCAGTGTCTTGTATGCAAAGAAAGATACCTGCTTATTAGAAAGCGAATATCTTATTCCGTCTCAATCCGTTTGTACCAAAGCAAAATGTACTTGCGCAAAATGTTGACTAAAGTATAGTTCCTCGACGTACAGCTGCTTTTCTGTTTTGTCGCCGCATATTGTGCTATAGTTGTGTCAAGATTGAGTAGTATCCTCAGAAAATCGAGTTGTTAGTTGTCTCCCTTTTGCTTCTTTCTTTGTGGCGAGTCTCTGAAAGTAGCGTTTCACTCAGCAACGACTCAACTCTCCCATTGAGCAAAGTCTAAGAGTGAGCGTTCGGAAGCAAATTACTGCTATTTATAAATAATATTTCTCACGGAATAATATGACCGACGTAGTTGAAGCTCGTCCATATTGACTGCAACTGCTCAAGTAACGTTGCAGACACAATCTTTCTGGGACTCGTGGACTTTGCCGATCTTTCACGCCAGCAACGGGATGGCACTGAATTACTGCTGCTTATTGATGACCTGGATGACGTGATTGTCTTGTGCGCAACGTTCGACGAACAATTGCGAAGGCTGAAAATCTTTTTGAGGCAGTACGCTCTGCTGGTCTCACTTTGAAGCCTGAGAAATGCCATCTCGGTTTTCACGAGCTCCATTTCCTCGGTCACGTCGTGAGTAGCCAAGGAGTCCGACCTGATCCGGATAAAATTGCTGCCTTCGCTAATTTTCCGACCCCGTCAGACAAAAAGGCCGTGCGACGTTTTCTGGGATTTTGTGCATATTACCTACGATTTATCGCTAATTTCTCACGCATCGCATGGCCGTTAACACAGCTCACCCGAGAAGATATCCCTTTTACTTGAGGCGAAGACCAGCAGCGGGCATTTCACGAGCTTCGGCAACGCATGCAAATGCCTTCCGTGCTAGCGCACTTCGATGAAGACACCCCGACGATATTGCGTACAGACGCTAGTAATATCGGTCTAGGGACATTGCTCACACGATGGCAGGACGAAAGCGAAAAGGTGATCGCTTACGCCAGTAGGACACTATCCCGAGCCGAAGCTAACTACTCCACCCCTGAAAAGGAATGCTTCGCAATGGTATGGGCAGTTCTGAAATTTCTTCCGCATTTGTATGGTCGGTCTTTCACCGTCGTTAGCGATCCCCATTCACTCTGCTGGCTCATTAATTTTAATGATCCTTCCGGCCCGCTCGCACGCTTGAGTCTTAGACTTATTGTCGCATACAAGTCGCGAAAACGGCACGCAGACGCCGACTGCCTTTCTCGGCCTCCTGTTAGGACGGCAGCACAAGACGATGACGACACAGTCTTTCTGGGGCTCGTGGACTTTGTCGATCTTTCATTCCAGCAACGAGATGACACTGAATTGTTGCCGCTTATTGATCACCTGGAAAGACAAACCAACAGAGTGCCGAGGCTATTCGCAAGAGGGCTGGCAGCGTACAGCTTGCGCAACAACGTCTTTTAGAAGAACTTCTCACCTAGTGGTAGCAACTACTTACTCGTTGTTCCCTCATCACTTCGACGTGAAATCTTACGTGGCTGCCACAACGAGCCGACCACTGGGCACTTGGGCTACACACGCAGATTGGCACGGATTAGGCAGAATTACTACTGGCCGAGACTTACTGCGGTCGTTAAGCGTTACGTTCAGACATGCCTGAATTGCCAAGGTCGGAAACCGCCATCCGTCAAGCCAGCCGGCTTGCTTCACCCTGTTCAAGTACTGGCCACACCATTTTCACAAGTAGGCATGGATTTTTTGGGCCCCTTCACAACGTCTACTACCGGCAATAGGTGGATAATTATCGCCACGGATTATCCCACCAGATACGCCAAAACAAGAACTCTGCAATGGGCAACAGCAGATGAAGCGGCATTATTTTTTCTGGAATCCATCGGTTTAAGGTATGGTGCTCCCGACGTAGTCGTCATGGACCGAGGAACTGCGTTCATGGCTAAGTTTTTGGATATCGTTCTACGTCCAAGTAGTACCGCCCACCGGAAGACAACGGCATATCACCCCCAAACAAACGGGCTGACGGAACGACTAAATAGTACACTGGCTAGTATGATAAGCATGTACGTAGATGTAGAGCACAAGAATTGGGACGAGGTTTTACCTTATGTCACCTTCGCGTACAATACGGCTCGTCAAGAGACCACTCGCAAAACATCCTTCAGTCTCGTATGCCGCCGTGAGGTTACGACAATATTAGACGCAATGCTCCCTCATGAATTTGCTGACGACGAGACGGGTGCTGAAGACAACGAGCAGAGGCAGCTAGGCAGCTTGCGGGTCTGCGAATCCAAGAACAACAGGATTGTGACGCCAAACGCTACAAGCTTCTGCGCAGACCCATAAAATACATCGGCGACAAAGTGTGGGTCTGGACACCTATTCGTCAGCGTAGGTTCTCTGAAAAGCTCCTGCGCAAATACTTCGGGCCCTACATAGTTATCCGACGCATCAGTGACGTCAACTACGAAGTCTTTCGAGACGGCTCTAAGTGTTCAAGCGCTGACGGCATTTACCCGAGGTCATTCACGTGCTTCGTATGAATCCGTACTATGTTACAAGTCTCTATCATCGGGATAATGATCTTTTCTAAATGTGGAGCAAATGGCACAACTACACTTGGCGCAACTATGTAGCCGTGGATGTGTGCCAGTGGGAACGAGTCTGAAGTAGCGCGGGTTTTTGGGTTAAGCGTGGTTGCCAAATACAGCACAAGTCCGAAATAAATGCGTGTTCTTTAGGCATGGACACATTGAAAGGAAAACACAAGATGGAAGAGTTACCCGAGATGCTGATGTTTCCGGCAGCGGCGTCGCGGACGAGCACGTGGTTGCAGTAGCTGTAGTCAAATTCTCGACCGTCGAACGTCTTGAAGTGGTGGCCGACCAGCTCGCACTCGGACTCGACTGAAAACATGTCCGCAGGGCAGGGTCATTTCACGACAGCAATAGCGCTCTTACGAGTAATTACTCTTTCCCATTAGGAGTAATTACTGTTCTCGTCCTCGTTAGTCCTGGACTTGTTTCTCTCCGAACAATAACAAATTAAACACGAATGAATTTCGTGACCGTGTTCTCCTTTATTTGGCTACATTCCTTCGCATTGGTTCGGCTGGAATAAGCTTCATAAGTGTGTTTCAATATTGCAAGGAATTTTCAAGGTAGGCAGCAAAAACGAGCATTTAATGGTTTTCGAACTACCCTGGTGGTTGCACTCTTCAGTTACGCGCACAAACACCGTCTCATTGTCGCGGTTGCTTCATTGGCAGGTACAGATTCGCGAATCACGCAACTGTCACTGTGCTGCTCATCTCTGCAATGCCACACTCTCTTTAGTTGTTTGAATTGGCCATGCGCAAAATAAAACTTGTGCCTAAGCGGGTCACACCCCTGCTGACATAAAAAGTGCGACGTCAATACGTGGTACCGCTTTGAAATAGCGAACGATGGGCCTATAATGAAATACTGCGGTCGTGGCATCATTACCATAGCTAAAATTATCAGCATCAGCCAGATTGCCAAAATAGTGGTATATCATTTGGAATTGTTTCTAATGAAAGCATATACAACATGACAAAAACATGAGCCAAATATTCAACAAAAACAATTGTGTACAGCTAATGTTCCACACTATTGAGTCCGCCGTACGTACTCTGCTGGAATTTTGAGGACTCGTATGTGTGTCACGAATAACTCTATATGATGAGCCAAGCCTGGTAGATGAGTTTAATTTCCACTTCCTCGCTTATTTTGCAAGCGCTTATGCGCTTTTTTTAATTTCCTAATATAGTAAAACTCATCGACGCAGTCGCAAGCACTGAATATAGTGGACTGAATGACTTGGTCACGAAGCTATGGTACAACATCGCCTTTCGGCAAAGAACTGTGATGAAACTGTATTGAAGTAAATCTTTCGGACGAAAATAAATATTTCACAGCAAATAAATTTCCTACTTTGCTTTCCTACTATTTCCTACCATTCACGTCACTTTCTTTTTCTTCTGCATAACAGGTCTGCATGACTCATCGTTCAGCAATATCTCTGCAACAGTTAGTCTAGGAAATCAGCCAGAATATCCCTAAGAAGCAAAACTTATTTACTATAATTTTTATTTGATTTATCATGATTTTCTTCTACCAGCGGCTACGAACATGTAAGCAGTGGAAAACTGCACTAAATGAATTCTTTATAATTCAGTCTTTTTTGTTGTTAGCGATAACTAGGACTAGGAGTCGCAAACATGATTTCTCTGGTCTCTCTCTTGCTCTTTGCTATTAGCTAGTTGCCGCACCACACAGGGCCTAATCGCACCTACTTCATTATTTCATCGAGCGTTCTTCTGGCAAGCCTCTACCTTCCTTTCGTATCATCTCAGTGCAAAAATAAACTATCAGTTCTGTCATTGTTCTGAGTATATAATCATGAACAAGCACCTTTCTATTGTTTTCACAAGAATATTTCACACTGAAATTACCAGTTCCATCGGAGTTACTGATATCCAAATGCAGAGATAGCCTCAGCTTCTCGTCAGAAGTTTGATGAACACAGTCATAGTGTCAAACAACCGTCTAACCATACTCGCTCGAGCGTTTTCCAGTGTGGTTTCGCGATTTATCATATCTTTGTGGGCACTTTAGTTGCAAAGATTGATTCTTTTTTCCGTCTTGGAAAAAAGGTTGCTTTGCATTCGTTATTTTTCGTGATAATTGTAAGTACAAGAATTACACACAGCAAGATTGTCTTCCCGAGTTGCATAATATGCTTACGGAAGTTTTTAAAATATTTGATGACGTTCAACTTTATTTCAAAATTGCAAGAGGGAGAGCTCACTATTTCGTGGTGCCCCGTCTCTTGTACTAAGTTTGGAAGAGAGAGTGAAATTTATGACAGATGAGCCCATTTGCGCGTGGGCTAAAATGTTCTTCACTCTTGTGTGCTTACGAGACTCGAACTGTATTTTTTCTTGCTTTTTCTTTTTCTTTGCATCGCAGCGAACAATGCTAATCGTATTTTAGGCGTGAGTTGACTGAGTTACGTTTATGCCGATATTTTCACCAGTCGACGTTTATTCGGATAAAGGTGGATGGGGTGCTTACCGATTGGCGGTGGAGCAGTTGCAGGAGGCGGGACACCGGACTCTGAAACATAGAGATCACCGTCTTCGTCTGTGTGAGCAAGTGAGACCGCTGTCGAGATAGGGACCGACACACCAGGATCATCACGCGCTGGATATATCTTTAGTCAGTGAACTTTTCATATTAAGCGGAGTGCGCTCTTATTTGGTTTCGCTTTCTCTTCGTTATAAGTCGGTCACTGAGAATGCCTTTCTGAATATTTTCAGTCTGATTAGAGTTTATTCGTTCTCTGCACAGGGATATTAGTTTGAACTGCGAAGTACGATCACATATTGGTTTGAAATGAGCAATTATTTGATTCCATATTTCAAGCGAAGAAATTTTAGCCGAGCTTCACAACCCGTAAAACAAATACTTTATTTTCTGTACGCAAGATGTATGCTAGATTATGTGTGTATGATTTGGGACCTTCATCATCGATAGACTACGCACAGTGCAACATATCAAGCTGTCAGATTTGTTTGTAGTAACTGAGATTCTCGCGTACTTCTAATATAAAAATGACATTGGAATAGGAACTGCGGACAGTAAGAAGGCAAAAACTACGGCTTAAATTTCTTCACAGTATCTATTCGAATCAGATGGCCATTAATCCCAGAGAATACCACTTAGAACCGGAGCACCTCTCGTTTTGCCGAGATAATGCACAGGAAATCTAACAATATCCGTACAAACATACACTTCTGGTAGTTCGCTTTTTTTAAAGAACAATACAGGGATAGAATTAAAAGAGAATATATTTGGGAATGTAGGTTATTCACCATGACACGAGTAACATAGTGCAGCAAGGACGACTGAAAAGTCGATACAGGACAAGCACTAACATTCAGCAAAGATTTTATTGTGGATCCTGAGACTATATATACACCCATCCGCAGAGAGCAGGAAGGTACACTGCCACGTGCCGACTATGTCACAAATTCAAGCTCTTCTTTTTTCTTTTTTTTTTGATAAAGCCACTGACGGCCAACTGATGCAATCCTTTCCTGCCCGTGTGATCTCGGTACCTTCTATGATTTCCCTAGTTAAGCTATTGCGATGGCGATACACGACGACAGTCTGATCAAACACAGGATTTGTCTAGACTTGTCCCTCGTCCTTGCTGCTCTGTTACTTGTATCACGAGGAATATAACCGGCTTCCAGAAGACGTTATTAACATAACTGACAATGACATTTTCTTCTCATTCGCTGATTACTACTTGCACGTGTACATTTTCTAATTTCATCATACCACCTTCTTTTCTGCTATTCTCGACTACACTTCTCTTCCCTTGGCACCCATCCTGTAACTCTAATGGTCTACCGGTTATCTACCCTGCACATTACGTGACCTATCCAGCTCCATTATTTTTCTCTTACTGTTAACTACAATATCAGATATCCCTGTTTGCTTAGTGATCCACACCACTGTCTTCCTTTCTTTTAACCTTGCGCCTAACATTTTTTGTTTCATCGCTCGTTGCGCAATTCGTAACTTGTTCTCAAGCTTCTTTGTTAACCTCCAAGTTTCTGCTCTATATGTTAGCACCGGCAGAATACGGCGATTGTACTCTTTTCTTTTCAATGAAAGGTGTAAGCTCCCAGTAGGCATGTTGTGATGGCTGCCGAATGCACTCCAACCCATTTTTATTCTTCTGTAAATTTCCTTCTTATCATCAGGGTCCCCTGTGAATGCTATAAGAATGGAATAGGAAGTCCTAAATAACTTATACAAATACAAGAAGGTATAGTGGGGACTAAACAAAGAGATACAAGACTATATCTTCGTTTATTTCATTGACTTGGTATTTTTTCATTGACTTTACATGTTTTCATACATGAAATATTGAGCGAGTAGGTCTTATAGTTTGTCCTAATGTGCAGTTATACATGTGAACACTGCATGCAAATATACAAAACCGCAAACGTTACTGGCATTGATTACGGTGTAAAAGCTAACTGAAGTTTCTGGTCATACTTATAATGGAGTAAAGTAAGGTGCATGGTATTTAAATGCTTGCCGAGTAAAAGTGCATGCCAGCTTGGGTATTAGAACATGATGCTGCGCCTAAGATGCTGTCATACTTCTTTTATAATTAACTTTTTCATTGTAATTGAAGGTTATTTTACTCAAGTATTAAAGTTCCAATTTGTTAAAGTTGATTCCTTTGACGCCACTAATTATGTTATAGCAGGCACGCAAGACCCTTGCAGACTGATAAACGTGGGACTCCCCATTCCTGTATCTTTTCGTAGTTATGTTTAGAATTGTCCTTCACTATAATAATATAGCAACAACACTGACGCGGATTTATGACTTTATTATGCTATTCCCCGGACACACTTACTTACGTCATAAGTTTAGCGCACTACGGTGCGGCATATTTACTCATACTCCTGTCGAGCGCGCGAGTGCACTTACGGGGAATGCACTTCGGGACCTTGAGTGACACTTTAGGCTACGTGGTGCTAAACAGAAAAACAAGGGGCACTCGCTGAAAAAAAAAAAAAAGAATGGCGGCAGACTAAGAGCGCGTTTTTTTGAAGGTGGAGATTAAAAAGAAAAGCAACTTCTAGAAAGTTATTCTTTTACGTTGTATTATAAATAACAACAACCATAATGTATATTTTCTCACCGAAAGACGAAAGTATAGTACATATAAGAGTGCTGTAAGTCAATGCCGGCCAAGACGAATGCCTAGTCAATGCAGAACAACATGGTAGCGTGCGACGAGGCTGTATTTTCTTCTGCTAAAACAAAATATGAGCGAGTTCTGTTCTGATATTTTGTTAAAATCTGTTAAATAACTGAGGTGAAGTCAGGTGTCCTTTTTTATGCATTGCATTTTGTACCATTGAAACCTCTGGTGGCGAGGCTACGCACTCGCTTAGTAAAGTGCGTCCCGTGAACGCACTCCGAGGGGAGTGCACTCTTCGCCAAGTGAACGCCCCTTGCGACGTTTAGATTTGGCAAAGTGCACTTAACTTGCCCGCTTGACAGGGGTATTATTCACTTTCAAGAGATTTCGCACTTTGATTAATCGAAATTATAGGACTCTGGGACATTTATTTATTTTATGATCACGCATTGGGTGTTGCGCTTTCCTGCTAGTGATTCGACAAGCAGCCTTTGGTAAGAGAGAAAAAAAAAAACAATTGCACTGTTCCGCTTTACATGGCTTCGAGCATCGTGACCGTCGCACGGCAGTCGAGAAGTGGAAATAAGGCGCCGCATGACGGCAGCGTGAGCAGTGGCCTTACCGCATACGTACTGCTCGCAGCCGAGCTCGTCTTTCACGAGCACCAAGGTTTCACCCTTGGCGCAGAACTTCGTCACGAGCGGCGGACACGGAGCCACAGTCGTGGTACCTGCGCGGAGCGCAGCGTCATGTTCAGCTCTGTGCCAAAAGCAAACACTTCTAGATCAGTTGCCGATCTGCCACGCTGCACGTGGCATCTTTCCGCTCCCTTTGACTGCCGCTCTGTTGATGATGATTATTCACTGGCATCCCCTTTGAAATGGGGCGGTGACTGTCACCCAGCCTGCTTGATTCAATCGTACATGTTTTTCATTCTATCCTTCTTGTATACATATCTGTAACCTTTCTTCTCCATAACTTCTCCATCTTTTATCGCTACCTATGTTTGTAACAGATCCGTTCGTATCAATTTTTCCCCAGATTTCACCAATACTCTAAGCGTCTCACTCTCTCTCTTATCTCGACTGCTGACAGGTTGATGCTTCCGTCCACCTTAAATCCAAGCGCTTTTGGAAGGTAACTACACCTTGAAGGTGTAGTTACATTGAAGTTTGCTATCAATTCGTGCAAATTAATAGCACAATGTCTAAAAAGATAAAGTTAAACCAAGCAGTCCCCCAAGGGTCCATATTGGGGCCACTATTGTTCCTTGCTTACATGAATGATATTGTAGAAGTTCGTGATTCCCCTGAACTTATTATCTAAGCTGATGATACAAACATTTTCGTTTCATCAGACAATTTAATATCACTTGAAGTCAGTGTAAATAACTATTTAAGGCATCTTTCAGAATGGGTAAGGCAAAATAAGCTACGCTTAAATGCCAGAAAAACAACCTATATGATATTCCAACCTGTAAACAAGCCTATAAGTAAAATACGTGTCACATTTGAAGGAAATTGTATTACACAAGTTAGGGAAAAATATTTCTTGGTGTGTGGTTTCAGGAGGAATTAAACTGGAACACACATGAAAATTAACTGATTACCGCATTAGCGCGAATAGTTGGTTGTTTTCACAAAACAGTACACTTAATCCCATTAAGGTTAAAACTAACTATGTACTATGCACTCTGTCATTCTAAGGTAACTTATGAGATATCAGTCTGGGGAACAACATTGCAAAGAAATTACCGTAGACTTACGACTATGCAGAAGAAAATATTGCGCTGTTTCGAAAAGTACAGGGGAAAATTACAAGACGTGCCAACTGCTCCACTGTTCATAAAACATTCCATGCTCAGGGTTGATCAGTTGTACTGTATTAAATTGCTCCAAGTAATTCAACAAAATAAATAATATGAACAAAGCAGCATCGTAAAACCATACGACTGTTTAGGAGAACAAAGGATACGAGCACCTAAAGTAAGAACTCATTACGGAAAACAAAGTGCTGCGTACCAGACACATGATGTTTTGAATATCCTTGCAGATAGATCGAACTTTAAAGCTAGTAGTGCTGCATTTAAAGAAACAAGCAAAGACCTTATTAATTACCACGTGTACACAGTATCAACATTAACCTGTGGATTTTCATGCCTCGACCAATGCTTAATTGATTCAAGAATTAGTATTCTGAGTGTTTCGATGTATAATGTAATTTCATTGCATCCTCATGCATTCTAAGTTTCCAATTTTTTGGAATTTATTTTGTGTAGCTATATATTTTGGCGTGTGCGACCTCCTCTGTACGATTATTTAAAGATGTTATGTAAATTTTTCTCTTGTTTATGTGATTTGTTATGTGTACTTTTGCAAGTTGCTAGTTGTCCATTTTCCTGAAACTGATGTACTTCAATCCTTTTTTCTTTTTTGACTCTGTTGAACTCGAAGCGTGTGAGCTGCCACGAACTGCGGAAGGACAGGGACCTTTGTCAGGCTTGATTGTCTTTAGCCCCTTGCCCTGCAGTGAGTCTGTATATTGCTTACTGTAAATATAACACTTACTACTACTACTATACGAGTCTCACTGGGTGAATCCCTTGGCATTCCATTAGAATGTGCTGAGCGGTCTGCGGATTTATGCTGCAGCATACGCATGCCTCAGCTTGTGGCGAATATTTGCTCCGGTGTGTTTGTCTTGAGGCTGGTTAACCAGCTCGAGCCTTAAATAGCAAGGCACTGCCCTTAATGTTATCGTAGAGATTTTCCCTTCCAATTAATTTTTTCGCATTATTTTAATTCTCCGTGGTCTTTTTTTCTGTGTCCATGCTTTGCATCCAATTCGTTGTCTCTCTCACTTTCTTTTTGAGAACTCCTGGTTGTCTATTTTCACCATTATTTACCCTGTACTTGGTTACCAAGTTTCTTGAGTTATTCCTCCATTCTGTGTCCACTGTTTTGAGGTATACATACTTGTGCACTTTAGCCGTCCATTTATTTTGATACCCATTCCTGGGTCTTTCTTCAAAGTTAATTTTTCTGTGCGCTTCTCTGACATCCAACGAAGCCCAAGCCACGTCACCCTGCAATGCCTCATTTGTGGTTTTACCGTAAGCTCTCAAAACCATCTGGCCTACCGATCTTTGGTTATTTCGAACCCTGTCAAGATAACCGATCTTAAGCACAGAATGGCATTTGCGAACGTTAGCGCTGGCACCATTGCTCCTTTGCAGATTCTACACGTCACCGCATGCTTACTGCGACCCCACACTGATCTGCGTTTTATTATTTTGCTCCTTTTATTATTTTAACTGGAGTGCGGCATCAGCCTCACGGATCATCAGCCTCACGCATATTTTAACTGGAGTGTGGCTTCAAGCCTCACGGATCCAGCTGGATGGACGAAAGACTAAGGGGAAATAGTCCTATTTCAGGCCCCACTCCTAAGCAGAATTCGCAGAGATAGCACTTTAGAAACGTTGATAACGGTGATGTGCCCAGTGATATGGTGACTGCGCACCTATGCGCACCTATTTTTTTTTTCTAAGAAAAAACTTTGAGCTCCCTTTATGTGAAATAATGCTATGCGTAGAACGTGTTATTTTTTCTTTTTACTATAAATGTATTGAAAAATAATATGCCTTCTAAGTAGGCCATAATAAAAAACGATTTCTGAAGCCTCATCTGACGAACCGTATGTGTTACAGCTCTTGTTAACTTTTTGAACATGGCATTCAGCCGAAATGTTTCAATCAATCGAATAAATTTTTATCAGCTACTGCAGTGCACAACCTCTCTTTCTGCGCCTCCGCAGCCTACGCTGTTCAATGACAGAAATCAACGACAATGATTTGCTTCCTGGACAGAGCTCTGATTTGACCGTATCCCGTGCGTGCTGCTCTAGATCTACTAAAATGTGTGAGAACAATGCTTCAGTTCGTCTGCCACGAATGCCCTCGTATAACTTGTTCGTCATGGTTGTCATTAAATGTTGAGGTCAGCCAGCAGGTCGATGTTGGTAACAAAACTAGCGTACCATGAAAAGCTGTCTTGGTAACTGCAAATATTCGCATACAGATGTTTTACTGCGTGCTCATCAGCTCCTTTTCATTTTTGTAGCTTAGATTTGAATACATATACATTGTACGGGACATTAGAGGTACTAGAGGTAAGCAATAAATAAATGAATAATTGAAACGAGTCCACAGCACGAAACAAGCGTGTACAACTTGAAAAATGCACGCTTGATGTCACTCAGCTATACTCGCAGAAGCAGCTAACAATCTGTCCAAGTGAAGGAAGGTACTTGTACGTCTGTCCTCCACCCGCATACTTATCGCTTTCGTAATGATGTTAAAAGAAGTACGTCAGCGCATAGTATGTCTTTCGGAAACCCCTTTTTGCAGGCGCATAAGCGGAGCTGTGCTTGGTACGTGCTCGTTTAATTTTGCCTGGTGTTTTTAATGCTTCCTTTCTGGCTACCTACTCATCACGGCACCATGCATGGTCAGGCATTTCTCTTGATTCTGGTTTATACTTAAACCTCACTCGAAGTTTTATCGTACCGACCCTGAAAGCGAACAAAAAGAGGGAAATAGTTCTAGGGGTTGGGACTTGTGTAGCAGCATACGTTCACAGTCCGTCTCGTCGTCGGGGCAGTTGACGACTCCGTCGCACCAAAGCTCATCCGCAATGCACTCTGCTGAGGTCGGACAGAGTCGATGGCCGTCGGGACAACTTCCGCATTCGCAGGAGCAGTCGGCACTGACCGTCTGGGGTCGGCCCTGCGCGTGAACGTCGAATATTTCCGCTGTGAAGACGAAGGAAACTAACGCCGCCGCAAAAGGAATTGTCTTTTTTTTTTGTCGTGCATATAAAGTTATGTCATCAACCGTTGGCTTAGGCTTACATGAATCATCCAGTCCGCTAGTAGGAACATTTATTTATTTATTTATTTATTTGTTTATTTCAGGCGGACTCATTCAAAGCCTTTGGTTTATTGTGATATTTTTAAAATCAGAACACGTTTTGACAGTTCTCGCGAATAAACGCAGCTGGGGCATACCCGGCGATACGCTTTTGCTTTATGCTTTAGCTTTTTTTAGCTCTGTGGTGGCCGCCATCTTTTTTTCCTACGCACACAAACCGCCAGAACCTAGCGTATACCAGCTGTACTTTAATATGTGTATACGACATATCGCAACGGGTGTAGCGCGATATTGTATCGTTAGATTCCCACAACTTAATGCGTGTCTGCGAAATGACGATAAAGTGGCATAATCGGACGTTTGAAACAGGGCACTTGAATTAAAGCATAAGTTAAGAACAATTTAAATCAATCAGTGCTGGAAGCTTCTGCACTTAAAATCGCGCCACCATCACGTCGCATATTTTGCAGCGCCGTTTTCCCGCTGTTTTCGCAACATGCCACAATGGGGCTTTACTCTCTCCATTGGTGAGTTGTCGCAGGACGTGCACTAATGCTTCGAAGCAATATATAAAATTTAGTGATAACGCCGGATGTATGCATGTTTGCAGACAGTAGACAATTGTCGTATTTAAGTGTTCACACTACAGTTCATAATGTTGATGTGGCGAGTTAGACAAATTTGGATGGAAACGATAAAATTGCGAAACATTGAGACACGAGGCGAGGTCGTCTGTTGAAGCACAAAGTATTTGAAGATCGTGGAGGATGTGTTTACCCAGTTATTGGCGCAAGATATGCTGCTGATGATGACGCAAAAAACAAAACTCCCTCCTATATCTCTGCGAGAATTACGTGGGTGTACGAAAAACTGGAATATCAGTTGCAAGAGCTCGTACAGAGTGTGACCTGCTCGTTCGACAAATACAGCTTGCCCTATAAATTCGGAATGTACTTGAATTTCTCGCTCATGAAACAAACGAGACAGACGATTCGGAAACTGTAGCACGCGCAGACAAAAATTGTTGCGAAACACGCAGATACACGTGTCAGCGGAATAAGCGATTCTGAATCAACTGCTCGTGTTGTTATGCAACCACTTCAGAAGAGTCGGGGACTTTCCAAGCAGTATCGACAAGGTTGCCGGGTACTTAAATAGTATTGTTCTAGTAGTAGTACTGTATTGTACTGTAGTATTGTATTCTACTATTATTGTAATCGTACCGTATTGTTCTTACAGAGATTCGCTGTAAGAACAACCGCCGTCCCGTGATCAAAGTGCCTCAATAGCTTTGAGCGAGCAACCTCATAGGTTCATAGCAAAATGTCGAAAGACGTATCCATTCCTGGGCTGCGCACACACAAACGAAATACGAGAAAGAAGACAGCGCTGGTCCCACAACGAAGCTCTTATTTGGAGAAAAAGATTATATACCCAGTAATCATGAAAGGCATTTGCATTACGTCTAAAAAGTACTCGTACACTAACCAGCGAACAATGAGCGATATATCTTCATTTGCCAAAGAAACCGACCACTGACATATTTGCACAATGTAGTGTGGCAACGTCTAGATTGGGCAGCCTGACCGGTGTGTAAATATAAGGCTACGTGAACATGCCAATTTCTTAAAGGGAGTGATGCCGTTGCTTCTTCACAACCGTTGTCATGATCGCGGCTGTGCGCCTTCTTCTGAGGATACCTCAATCATTATGAAACATCACGATCCGCGCACACGTCAGATTGCTGAGGCATACAACATGTCTAAGAACAAGAACATTTGTGTAAGTCAGCCGTCAGTTTCCCTGGCAAACGAAGAGATCTGGTTCATTGTTCGCCCGTGAGTGCATGATGACTTTTTAGATGTAATCCACATGACTTTCATGGTTACTGAGTATATAATCTTTTCCTGCAAATAAAAACTTCCAGTTGTTAGACCAGCGCTTGGCCTATCTTCTTTCTCGCATTTCGTTTGTGCGTGCACTTCCCAAGAATGGCTACGTTCTAACTCGCACGCTTTTCAATGCTTCCGTCGAAAAGCGAACCGATAAAACTTATTTACGAGTGAAAGTCCACACCCGAGTCCCTGATTGCCGTATTGTTGCACGGTTATTCACCGTACTCTTGAAGTAACCAGACACTCATCTTCGAACCCGCCATGCAGGAGTACCTATTTGACAAATTTCATCTTGTAGCCATGTAGTCAAGTCGCGCCGCTTATTATGACAGTAACTTAAACTTCGCCGAACGTTCACGTTTGTGTCGCAGTCCATTTAAGCCATCAAATGAAGTTATATGTTGTCATTTTAAAAGAAAACAGATGAACTATATGGCTGGCAAGCCTCGGTTCCGTATGTGTTTGCTACAGTAAAAATATGCACATGACACTTGAGTTACAGCTAACCTGCTTGTCAGCAGTGGGCAAACGGGGACAGCGCTAGCCTGAACCTACATTTCGATACGTGGCCGTGTTATCCATCACAAAGGCCAGTTGCCTTATCAAAACGTTGGCTTCGGGATGAGGCTTCCTTCGCGCACAAACTATTAGTCAATTCGAGACGCCATCTTTCATTGCTCCGCTACATCTGCCGACTCTACGAATCACGTGTCGTTGAATGTGTTGCTTGTGTAACATGTTTTGCTTACGTGTGGCGACAACCCTCATTACGAAGACATTGTAACAGTTAGGACTAAATGTCCACAATGCTCACCTTAGGACAAGGCGGGCAAGCCTTAGGAAGACAGCTGGACCGTCCGCCGAGGTGGCACTGGCACTCGTGACAAGTCCTCGTCTCCAGCATGCCGCCCACCTGCATGGTTTCGATGCATCAGTACGTTCCAACCGTGACACAGCTACGCGGATGACAAATGTACAACCAGAAGGACTAAAGTGAGGACTACTTTTGAAGAATGCGGATTTTCGGGAGTCCTTTTCAACGAAATATTTTCAAGCATTGCAACTACCACTCCTAGGAAGAACACGTGAACCCTACTCTCTGAGCGCTTGTGGGCAAACAGCGTGCTCCTGGTGAGATATAGAGGTTTAGTTAAAACCAAGGAATACTCTTTGGTCTTTGTTCCGTGGACTCTATTCAGCATTGCAGAAGTTGATTAAATGAGTGCAACGATGGCCAGATTTTGCTGACGGGAGGGGGTAGTTTCTTAATTGTAGTCGACACTGGTTATTCATAGTAGGCGACTGACTATTATGGAATGCTTAATGCATTCATGACAGTAATGATTTGAACCGCATTTATAATAACCATAATATTGTGCGCGTAATTTGCGACAGAACTAGAGCTTTGTTATCTACATAAAACTAGTTCCAGTTTCAGGCAAAGGAATTTGATGGTATCAACGCAAGCACCAGGCGAATATTTTCCACCAGTGACTACTTCCTTACGTCCTGCGTTTGAAGGGCATCGCGCTTTAACGATTACCTGCGTCTTTTTGGAGTGCCAATATCCCGTTATTCTTGGGCAATTGTTATTATGTGTCATTTTTTAATGTCTTTTGATGATTGCACTTTCTCTGCGACGATTTTTCGAGTAAAGATCAAGATTACTTTGTCTACGGAAGCGTGTTTTCTCATCGGTTGTCAATTTAGCGCCTAAACACACAGTGAGTTGATTCAAAGCAGCAATCATCACGAAAACATCGGCATGTCGGGCATCTCAAGTGGTTGGCGAGCTTCTTAGCTCCGCGAAGGAAAGCGAGAGATCCCGAATGAAAGGACGATCGTTGGAATTTTCCTCACCGGGAATCTCTTGCCATCGCGCACACAGGGGCAGTCGGCCACGTGCACGCACTGGTCTCCGTCGCACGCGAATCCGAACGGGCACCCTTGCGGGCAGAAAGTGGCGTTGTCGGTCACCTCCACCTCCGGACACAGAACGGCCGGGGGCACGGTTGGCAGTTCCGTCGTCGTCGGAGGCGCTGCGTATCACCGCGGGTCTGTTAGTAGGTGTTACGTAAGCGAAGGAAGAGAGAAATGAAAAAGAAAATTCACCCGGCTCCATATGCCGGCATTGCGCAGAAATTTCAGCTAGGTCTTTCCAGTGTCTTGTTTATGTCACGTTGCAACGAAGAGATCAACAGGGGTAAATATCGAAGCATGTCGCTGGAGCCCATGTTTCTACAAAGCGACTTGCATTAGACAGGATTTTTGCGTTGTTGCTTTCACTATGTTACTGGTACGCTATTATCATATTTTCCTTGCACTAAAGTTTGTCTAAGGCTAGCCAATGTGCAGGCGATGCTAACCAAGCAGCTGTGTTTTTATATGTGCACTAGGGTGGAAACCTTAATATCGGTGCAGCCAAGCCTTCCGTGCGTGAGATATTTGTCATCAACATTCCATTTTCTCAGTTTGTTATTGACTTCTCGCTTTCCCTAATGATATGCTGGCTATGAAGACTGATTGCGGTTTGTTCCTACAAACAGCTCTACTTTACAAGACACTTTGTAATATCGGCCCCTGAATCCGTATTCGCAAGACGGTTACTACGCCGGAGTGGTTTGTAAAAGCTACAAAGATATTATTATTATTGACAGTCAACCGGTGACGCAATGCTCTTATGTTCGAAAGGCTCCGCGTATTAATGTCCGAGCGCTCAGCACCCAGTTGGTAGAATACAGCAGTTCATAACTGGAGACATCGGGCAGTCGTCCTAATGGACATATTCGCGATGGTCAACGTCAAACAGTCCTAAAGAAAGAAATGCTTTCTGAAGTCGACCCTCGGCACGCGTGCCTGTGTTCTCAAAGAAATCGGAGTTGAACAGTTCCTAGGAACAGGCGCCAGCTAATTACGACAGCAATAGCGAAGGCCGGCTAGTGAAGGAATAGGCGCCTTTGAGAAGTTGAAGGCGGCTTTCTTGTAGGAGCTTTTATGTATATACCGTGGAATGGAGAAACAATTTTCATTGGCACTCACTACACAGAATAAGCTAATAATTTTTAAGAAACAGTTTTTAAAACCAAATAACTTATGAGCTTGAAGTATCAAGTTTGGAACCGTGTAACTTGGCAATATAAGAAACGTTATCGCAATTTTATAAACAGCACCTATTGGGGCATCTGAAGCGGAGAAAAAAAGTAGCGTTATATATCACACTGTAATTTTCATCGGTTTGTGAGTAAGACTTTTGGAAAACCCTCGTAAACATCGCAATAATTTCACTTAAGTTACAAACGTAATGTATCACATTTGTCCGCTTCAGAGGCTTCAACAGATGCATTTTACAGGACTGCGATATTTGGTTTTCCAACAAAGTTACGAATTATTAAATTTCTCGTGCTGCAATGTTTATGAATGTGGCGGATATCCGACCGTTGTTTGTAAAACAGTGGAGGTCCTAATTAAAGCTTTGAAGCCTGCAGTCGGTATTCGGTATAGTTCAGCTTTAACGAGTGTTCCACGAAGTTGAGTGATTGCCTAATGAGAATATTTCGGTGTTTCTGGTGAACTTGAATAAATCGGCTCCGAGGATAACCTTCCTCTTAGAACATTTGGCTACGACTGCCAACGTAGCCGGGTTCGGAGAGCGGTTCGAGCCCTCACCGCAAGTCCAGCACTTGACGCGCACTTTGTAGTTGAGGCAAGTGCGTCCGTCGGTTTGGTCGCTGTCGACGCAGCGCAGTCCGCGCTCCACGTCGCAGCTGACCACCTGTCCGGTCTTGCTGTAGTCGGCGTCAGTGGCGTACTCGCGGCACTCGATGCCCATGGGAAATAGACAGAGTCCAGACTCGGCCACCACCCTGGCCACGTCCTCCACGTCACCGCCGGTCTCCGGCGTCGGCTCGCTGGTGCTCACCCACGGGCCGTACGCCACGCACGGCTCCTCGGTCGCTGCGAGCAGAAAATCCAATCGGGGCCCGCTTTCGCGTCGGTTCTAATTCCGGAGTGCGTTCTGCATTCGGACACCGCCGCCGAGATCGTCGCGTGCGGGGCAATGCAGAAGCTCCCTTACGTAAGAAATTGTTTTGTGCGCCTCGTTCTTACTGCAGAAGCGGTTTTCTCGAGGTACCCCGCAGTCCTCCCTTTCATGAAAACTACGCCACCACCCAACATGGCTCAACTCATGATGGCCCGCACGAAACGCACCAGCGTTATAACTACTATGGCCTTCTGCACTGCCTCTGTCTAGACGACCCTGTCAGCGGCTCTGTTCTCTACACATAATTAGGCAAGAAAACAGCAAACGCTACCCAAGCATCCTCACTGGAACAAATTGAAATATGCGCCGTCAATCGCATCATCTCTTTAATAAACTGAATTTATTTCTTTGGCCATTTCTCCCGTTTAAAAGCGCAAATTTTTTAAGGCTCTTCTGCGTCGTTTCCGTGCTCAGACTTGCCCTTCTAACGTCACTTGCTCAGGCGCAACCAAGATTTGGGGCGCGTTTATCGCTGAATACCAACTAGCTTTTTGAGAGGCACGCTCTCTTGAGGAATAGCTATATATATAACCTCCGAAGGTTTAAATGATGTTGTCGGTGGTAGCGCTGTGTCGCGTACCTCCGCCGCCTTAGATGAGGGTTCCAAGCCGCATTTTACGCCGAGATCCGCGGCGTGTTACTTGGCGAGATGCGCTGAATTGTATATCTTCTTTCATTTGTAATACACATTTAACGTCATATACTTTCTAGCCTATTTCTGCCTGCTTTCACTGTTCCCATGAAACCCGGCGGCCTTAGTTTCTGCGGAACCTACTTTGCTTCAGAAATCAAACAGTCCTAACATGTTGCATCCATTGAGACAAATTAATTAATATTCCCAGTCGAGAAATACGATAGACTGCTCCTAAATACAACAGTACCTACTTTCAGGCGATTGAGTGCCTATTTATACTTATTCTTCACCAGTGTACCGGTAGCTTCTGTATGCGACATGCCCTAGCTGTCCGATGCTTTCATAGGCCATACTGAGTTGCACTCAAAGTAGTCTGATCAATTAAGCTTTTTGGATGTATGCGAGCCTGTCATGCCAATTTTTAAAGGCGAATTTAATCGATCCAAATACTTGGACTGGAAATCAGACTTGTAATGTCATGTGCCCACTAGAGGTAAGTGCATATGCGGAATAAGCGGTATGGGAGTGCTACATAGGCAAGATGCACTTGAAGAAAAGTCGAACCACTTGCTTCCATTTTCTTTCTGCAATCCGCTTCCTAGTAGAACTGAAATTTCACGTGCTGACTTTAAATTATTGTCTATATTATCACAAAACGTATATCCTGTCATTCTTATCGAAGCAAACACGTCTTGAATATTATCTTCCGAGGACAATCTGTGCACATTGGCCAAACAATACTACGTACATTAATTAATTAAGAGCGCATACTGTAGCTGTCACCAACGATGACACGTACTTATACAACTCCAGCAAAATGAAGTAGACTGAAAACTGCCTTCCTCGAATCTCCTCAGGAAATGTGTCGCATTCAGTACAACCTCAACGAATGTGTAAAGGTTCATTCATTTATAACTTTACATATTCGCTAATAGTTCATCTTTGCATAACAGAAAAAAAAATCTTCTTGCAATCACTTATCGTAGTTCTCCTTACAAACACAGCATGCCTTAGAAAATTTCGGAAGCCACACAAAGTGTGTTCGCTCTACTATAAATCAAAGAACACAATACGTATGCAGCCAATGCCCTCTTGTAAACATTTTCCGTAAATGTTCAGCACAATGTCTGTAATGCTTTCGATAAGTAAACAAAGTACATCTTTCGTCATTATCACCGAATAGCCTTTACGCAACTTGTTTATAAGTTAGGCATGCATCCGTTGAGACATAATGTGAGTTGTATAAAAGACCTGCACAAAATAAATAAGCGGCTATGTGAACTTGAACTCATTCGTGGCTTTCGACATCCATTTACTTAATGAGCTTCGTAATTTAAGCAAGAAAGAATTAACTTCTCTTTCCTAGAATATTTTATTACGTCAACAACTTTTCAGACACACGACAAGAACGCGTACTATATGACTTGAATATAATCGACTTTGACTAATTCCAAGAATGGTTACAATTATCCTTTCTGAACATTCCCTTTTATAGAATCGAAAGTGCGTAGACTGCCTGTATTCATTTTAATGTCATATTCAAACCGCCTTGTTGAATGCGTAATGACGTTTCATAATATTCATTAACAGACTAGTTAAACATATTCAAGCGCACTAAACCTCTAACTGCTTGTCTCAAAACATTGTGTCCTCAAATCAGAGTGTAAGCCGAAGTGCGCTATGCTCTCTTATGCTTATTTCCTCTTCGCAACTGTGTCTAACCAATTCCGGAATGGCTCTCTAAAGTAAAAATCATGACTTTGTTTTGTGAATCGCTACTGAGTAACATAGTATCCGAAGCTTGCCATGCAGTGCTCTCGAGGCTGCATTTCAATGAAAAGAACCACGCGTAATCACAACTAGCGGAGCTAGGGCAATTAGCATTAACGTTGCATTGATGCTGCGAGTCCATTGGGCCTCGCATTAGATATTATGTTGAACAATTACCGAACTACCCAGTAATTGTTCAAGCACGTAAAGGTTTAATAAGCGCGCTCTATTACCGTTTTCTATGTCAAATCCGACTGAACGCAAGAACTACTAAGCCCAGGGTACAAGCTATGCGACTAAGGCTGTGTGTATGTGTGTATATATGATATGTTGTGCTGTCTTGTGAATTGATCTTTTTCGTTTTCGTTTAACCTTTTCAAGAGGAAGGGTTTGGTGTCTTTTATACCGTGCTATCGTGGTGATGACAATGGTGCTCACCTATCGCACGTATCCACTACGGGGAATAGACTGTTGCTAACTTGAGCCTAGGATAATGCGAACCTGATCTAATTGTTTTTGTGCGAATCAACCTACGATGTGGTAAAAGTCCTTTTGCAGCCTTTGTTGGGGCTGAGCGCGATACCGTCCAAACATGGCGTGCATCAAAACAGTACTCGCCTCAGCAACCTCCCGCCCCACTGCCTAGTTTGCACCGTCTTATTCACGTAGCACGCGATTTCCAACAGTTTTCTTTCTCAAGCTTCATCGGTGATCCGGGCTGACTGGGGATTAACCAGTCGTAAGCAAGAGATTATAAAAAAAGAAAGAAAATTGACAAAAAAATTGTGGAATTAGGCCGGCCTGCCTTACTTTCTCTTGTCAGTTTTAAATTTCTAACTGCAGGTCAGTTGTACAGGTACAAGGTAAAAGTTTTAGGACCTATAACGTTTGTTAACGAGTCCTTAAGGATTAGAATTATGGAAAAACATGCTTACAACAGCTGGTAATCTACAGCATAATTATGTAACACAAAGTAGCGAAAGTAAGTAAATCACGAAGTAATGCAGTGTACTGCACGTGTTGCAAACATATTCTAAAGGAATAATATTACTAATAATGATAACAATAAATAATTTTTTCTGAAACCGAGCTGGTATCTACGTTTAGGAGCGACTTGGTCGGTAAAAATTAAAATGGAGAGGGCGTGGAGATTAAAAAAAAAACTGTATTTGACCTAGAGTTCCCGCGAGTCTAGCGTTTCCCTTTTATCTCCTGATTCTGCTGTGCCAACGTTATCCAGCAGGTGCAGCAATTTTTTCTCTTGAGTGGAGCAGCTTAGCAGCTTGCTTATTTGGACCATCCGTAGCCCGGAAGACTGAAGAGCTTTTTATTGTAGGGTCACAGTACGGCTCTCCATGCTAAATGAGATCAATGTTTACGCACAGCCGCTGAATTTTCCAGGCTTTAGTTTTCTTTGCTTTCGATTTTTTTGTTTCTTTTTTTTTTTTCTGCGTCTGAGCTAGGTGGACATTCAACCCCACTGGTTCACGAGCTACCGTTAGGGGTTGCTTTTTTTTATCACTGTTGCATTCTCTTTTCTTTGTCCCATATGCGTAGGTCAGATGTCGGCTTCACTGGTTACCAACAAATATTTGATCTGCTGGGATTAAAGCGAGCTGCTCTTTCTTTACAAAATGTAGCGTAATTGTGCCCTGGAAAGCATTCTTCTGTTTACAAAACTAGATTACAAATCAAGATGTGACCTACAAAATTGCAATGGTGTGTTACTATAACTGCACAATATCTTTTTCGATAACTTCCCTTTTTATTATTTAAAATATTACTTTTATTATTCTTGCTTTCTAATATTTGATACTCGCCTCGTTTCGCAATTATAATTGGTTAGGTTTCGTTTTTGAAACCCCTCATGTGAATCTTGAAGAAGCTAACGTGTGTGCAGAAGGGGGGAAAAATAATATTGACTAACTAGATTCTTTAAATGTGCGCTTGACTATAAGTACGCGTGCCCTCATGTATTCTTGAATGCAATTTTTTGTCGTTTCTTTTGTCCGCGAAAATTACCGCATGTTGAAATGTTATGTTTGGTCTAGTCATAGTGAACCACCACGCATCTATGTGCCGACTATGACGGCTTTCTCTTCAATTTCCTTTCGCGACATTCACTGTTTCCGGTTTTAATCATGTGCCTACCGGATAAAGAACACTCACGACACCTCTAGTACGAAGACAGACTGTGTTGCTCTTAGCAATGATGGTAAGAACTAACTTACGTGGTAAGGTCAGTATCCGCAGCTTTTTGACTTCTGCGGGAAAAAGAAAGGACATTGGTGAGTTTAGAACACTGATTTGGAAGAGATCTTTCGGCGTAGCATACACGTACATAAAATACGCCAAGCTATTCCCCGAGCGCCTGCACCGTTTTCGTACATTATACAGTTAATTAGCAGCTATAGTTTTCACACAGACAACCATATCCTCGAAATCTTTATGGTTACACTTTTACTGTGGCATAGTAATTATGGCTATTACACCAACGCTTATTCTTTGACACTGTGTCGCGCGTCGCCTCGCTACATAATATGTCATCCGCAAATACTGGAGCTTTACACTACTGAGTGAGGTGAATAACGCTTTATGCTGGATATTCTTAGTGCAACTAAACATCACGTTTTCGGTGCTATGGAGTGTCTACACCTTCGCCTATAAAAAAAGAGACCTTTAAAGTGACATGAAGTCAAATCTATACAGCTGGTTCCTCATGTGATTACACGACAGACATCTTTATGCAAATATTTTGCGTTTAAACCGCATTCTGGGAATCTTTATTACCCTCATGCGCAGCTATTAACTACTCGTCGCGAAACTAATTCAGAGTGACGAGTTATTGCAGACATTCCGCGCTTTCCCGCTTTATGAGAACTATAGACACTCACTGTGACGAAACAAATAACCATTCGTGTTGCGGCACACGACGCAAAAAAGTGAACCTGAAGCAAAACGAATGCAGCCCCATATATTGCATTAACAATTTTCATGCACGATTTCGCTGAGCCAGCAGTTCCACGAGTGAAAAGTGAAAACCGTGTTCCACTCCCGCTCACCGCATCCGGCGTTGTGAGGCCAGTCGCACACGAGCAGCTTCGGATTGAAGTGCAGCTCTGCGGGACACCACTTGTGGTGCGGCTGATCGTTCGAGCAGTGGTAGAAGCGGCGGCAGTTCTGCATGTCCGGGAACAGGCCGTTCGGTTCCGGGCAACTAAACTTCCATTCCACAATTCCGCCCTCGGTAACCGTTGTGGTTGGTACTGGAGTAGTCACTGTGAAAAGCGCCGAAAATGGCTTAGAAACGGAGAACAGGTGCGAGAGCATTGGCAAATCATTTCTGCGGAAATATTCAAGGTTCAAGAAGCTTCATGATGACGATGCTTACAAAACACCTATTCCGAAGGGATGACGCTTTTGCCTGAAGAGATAACCGGCTGCGAACAGTGGATTCGACCGGCAGGCGGTTTTGAAGACCGTCGTCTGGCTTACGAATATCCTCTGGCTTTCGCCAAGAAATATGAGCTATTTCACCGATCGCAGATGCCGCTACTTGCCCTAGACTCTCTCTCTCCAAATATATACTTACTTACCTCATCCCCACATAAAATGGAATGATTGTCACCCACCTTAGAGTAAGTATACAGTATATCCCGCCGCTAAGCTTTCTGAGAAACTCGTATGGGCTGCCTCTGTAGGTTCGCGCTACTCTCAGATGTATGACAATATCTTTCTTTTTATGAGTATTTTGTTTCAATAATCTTTTGCATTCAATGCATACGTAAGTATTACTACAGATAACAATAATATAGTGCGTTGCGGACAGGGAGAACAAAAATAAGCAAATGTTATACACACACGGCATTAGTTCACAATTATATATTTCGGAAATTCCTGACCGTTTTTATACATGCCTAAGCGAGTATTGCGTACGTAGCACGGTAAATGTGAATTAGTGGCGCACAAATAGGCCTAAATAGCAAAATTGCGCACGCACGTATCGATAGGCCGATTGTTCTTTTTAAATCTTAGCGAAATGGCACGCAACAGGTGACCTGTTATACTTTGTTATTGAATTTTATTGTAACAGCTTTGAGATACGATATTGTAACCCAAGCTGCAAGATATCTCGCTCAAATTCCGCAGATATATTATGTCATGTCTTGTTCTGCACTGTTCAATAATAGTGTTTGCATCCTTTATAGGCTGTATTTTCCCAGAAAGCAACCAACCACTTTTTATTTCCGCCGCATTGAAATTGGAGAAGCGAGCTTCTGCAGAGATGCAGACTGGTTTCGCCGCCAGAAATCCAAATATAAGAAACAGACAACAAAGTCAAATGGTTTCTCAAACGACGCGGCCTAAAGATGCAACACTTTTGCTATATTTGAGTAAACCAAAGCAGCCTTCAGTGTATAATCATTGTGTTTGAAGTGGTCAGAAGACAAACACCGTCGCCGCTGGATCATTCCTTCATCTAGTTCGCGGTTATGGTCAATTCTGCCATGCAAGATCTCTGCGAGTAAATGCACGCGTCGGTTGCATTCTGGTCGCGGAACGGCTGTTCCGGCTGCAGCGCGCGCTTTGTTTTCTGCTGGCGTGGCTTAAAAAAAACGTTGCCTCGTATTATTACAGAATACCGACAATACACACGACAAAGTGGAATGCTCCACTGGCGAGTGTCGCGTTCTTGGCGTCGAGTTCGTCTGAGAAGTTAACTATTACACTGGGGCGATCCAGAGTCAATGAAAGTTATTTTTAAAAATTTCGCTATCAATTTAGTTCTTAAGTTCTTTCACTGCTTAGTTATGCGGTAAAAATGCAAAAGTAAGACAGCAAGAACAGGAAGAGTCAGTTTGATGTTTCTTGTAATAATGCGTTTTTAAATTTCCGTGAAAACAATTACGGCACGAAGGTATACGTTTTCGCTTTGTACCAAAAATTAGCTCGAGTTCATGAAGGCCATTATTTTTTGTAGCATTTCGTAAGCACGTTTTCAGATAGTGTAAATAGTTTGCACCTACACCAAAGAACTGGGTTGTAACTAAAAACGCGCTTCGTATCTCGCGATATGGTACATATCCTTCTTAATCCTGCATCGTCATACCTACACTATGCTTTACGGCGTTGGTAGCTCTATACACGTCTATCGAACTTTGTCAGATGCTCATGTAATATACCGCGTGCATGATCACTGCAATGCGATATCCATTTTTCATCTTTCAAATTAGTATTGCGTCACAAGACTTGCCACGCTATGCAAGCCGGCTTTGCAGACTATATTTAAGCTATAGCGTGGCAGGCTGCCTACGTTATGCAAGTGCACTAGATTGCTCCTTTTGTTCTGTAGGCGGATGATAAAAATTGCCAACAGTCAAAGAAAAAAGATGCATTTAAGAGAAAAGAAAACATGCGGGATGCAAGCCTGCTCAGCCTGACGTGCAGTAATCTATCTTCATTACGCCGCCAAAATTATGAACGATGATAAAGTCCCGCGTCGTCGATCTTGTCATTGGCGCGATAGGGCGAAATAAAGAAAATATGCTTTTTCCGCAAGTCATTCATTTGCGATGAACATACCTCCTCAGGTATGTTCATCGCTTTTAACATTACCTGCCGTCAGCGTTCTCCATAAAGCCAGTTAGTGCCCGTATGTTATCTTGCCGGACCATATTCTTGTCAATGATCTATTGTTATTTTTCTCGCTCTGGTATTCAATCCCGATGCACACACACATCAAAAGTAGTGTTCCTGCTCTACCGAAAGTGTGAAGTGAGCTTATTATTTAAAAATGGCGAATGAGAGAATGCATTGGGATCATTAATTACACAGTTTGCGAATTTTTGATCACCACGCTTAGCATAATTCGCTAATTGAGAGAAAAAAACAAACAAAAGAACTGCTGCAAGCGCTTGTTAAAAACGTCGAAACACCTCCGCCGATATTTATTACAAGCGGCATGCAGGACGTTACGGGTGCTCGCTGTGACCGGCTGCATTTCGCTCCTAAGAAAACAGCTTCGCCGCACCAAAAGCTACTAAACCACCATGCACCTGCAGCGATCGCATGATACGTGCAGTTCGTGGTACGTGCTGTAGATTTAAGGCAATTTTGAAGAATCTGCACAGCACTCGTTTGTAACCAATACAGATATATTTTTGTTCTCCCAGAGCGACTCCAGAGTAATTGCCACTTTGTTCAGAATGACACCCCGTAATTACCAGGTAATTATCAGTGTGCTGTAATGAATGTGCCTCCGTTTTTATTGTAACGATATACACCAGTTGGTGTCCTATAATGGCATTTGGAGGTTCTTCCGAATTGCAGAAAAGCCTTACTCGCATGAGAAGCTTAGCGTTATAAAATAACCTTTGGTGCCGTTCTTACTCCTTTATTAGCAAAGCGCTATCTACAGTCCATTAGCGCTTAAATTTTGTGCCACAGGCTCCTATAGGAAAAAAGAAAAATGAGGTGAGTTCATGTTGAAAATATACATGGCCGTATCTTAAGTTTCAAAATTGCATGTGCCATTCACCACCATCTATTTTCTTTCTGGCCAGAAATAAGGGTTTTCCGGAAGAACAACACTGAAAAAGCAGATATTCCCTGCAATTTTTCTGACATGGCCAAGCAGGACTAACGACGACCACTGGCAAATATGTTTGAGTAATGGCAGTTGATTTAAAGAACTTGGTATGCCGGGTATTACGTAGAGAAACTCGGTTACACAGTCTTTCCCCATGGCTTATGAAAATCGCGTCGTTATTGTGACGATAATTAGGAAGCAGTTGCGAGTGCTATAACAAGTAGCCCTCTTTCGCAATAATAATAGGACTAATAATAATATATGATACGAACATTAATAAGGATGCATTTATTATCACTTCTGCTTCTGAATTAGGATTTGCGCCGAACTTGTAAGAAAGAAGATTCTGCAGGAAATGCAGTCATTCTTTTTTGAAGGTAAAAGCGACTAAGATCCTATGAGCCCTGCTACTTCTAGCACAGTAATAAAAAAAAAATCAACACTGTGAGCCTTAACTTTTCCCGGAGCGTTCTTGAGGCACTGGGTTTCTGTGAATATACGGATTAAAAGCTATCTTCAGAGTGCTCTCCTTCTATATTGTGGCCTATATGACATTCCGATCCATTTCTAAAGCTACTTACAATGATTGAAATTTCCGTCACGTACGTGTGGTGGTATAATGGCCAAATGATCAAGGTAGTGGACGCCGGATTGAATTCCCGAAGTCACTCCGCTGGCGTATTATGTGATTTGCGAAGTACAGGTCCTTGACTGCTATCCTTCAGTTCTCGGTTTTAAACGCTGTCCACCCAACAAAATTTTCTATGTTCACAATAAATAGAAAGTACTTTTCGCGTGTTCAAAGTGCTATGTCTGAGATATGGACAACAGTGCATGTTGGTGCGGTTGCATTCTAGAAAACTGCAATCTTCCTTGTCAACCTTCTGACGCTTGCCTCAGCGTCAAATGCGCAGGTTTTAAGAGTGCTAGGTACTATATTCCGGCGTTAGCGTCCATTCGGCTGCTGCTTTCTTTCTTACTTTCTTGACCTCATTTGCTATTTATGAGAAGTACTTATTTGGAAATAGCCAGTTCTTGCTCAGCGATTAATTCTATGCCATTGGCGAGTAAGAACCACCAAACTAACGAATGCAACATGTTGCTCACCAGTAGGCCTAGGCGCTGGCTCGCATCCGAGTACTTCGAGCTGAAGGGCAATCCAGTTCTTCCAGGTGACAGGCACAATCCTCAAATAGCGAGCACTAACAGGCCTTGGGAACACCCTCGTTACCGCAGTGCTGGCATCGAAGTTGCCCGGGAACACCTACATAATGCAAATCACGAAAGCAGTGAAGAGGTGTGGATGAGACGAGGCTGTAGCGAAGCGAACGTATTCGCTCAATATGTCGTGGCTATGAACGTAACTTCTCAAGAAACAAGGCGCATACAATTAATGATCTTCGCTGGCAATGGTACTGTGTAATTTTTCTGTATATCCGTCGCTAAATAAGTCGCTGTCATGAATTATTTGTTCTTCCAGTAGAGGCAGCCCCATTAATCTCAGCGCACGTAACCCTATCTCCAGGATAGGGGACCACAGTACAATCGGCCATTAAAATGTGTTCCTAGCTACAGTGGTGGGAACTGTGTTCCAAAAGCCGATTCAGAGATGTAACTCGGAGAATAAAATAGGCACTCACCTGCAGACTTAGTGGCTTACTGGAAATTCCCCACCTAAATATGACATAAGGCAAGGAAAACAGTGTTGCTCACCACATCGTCTCCGTTGGTGTCCTTGATCGTGCTCCATCTGTGCGCATTGTTGCTGTGCTGAACCGTGTATGAAGTGACCCACTGCGCGGCTTCCTCCCGACCCTTGGTCACCACTGCGGTCAGTTCGCGGGGTTCACCAAAGTCCACCTGTGGTGCGAAGTATGATAATGTGAACACTGAGCAACTATCATTAATTGAGCAGACCAGACTATCCCGAGAACAAATGGCGCCTTATAGTGAACAGCTTAATTTGAGTCCATTGCTGGACAGTGGCCTCTCTTAGAGATCTCCCATTGCACTTGTCTTCCATCGACAGAATACATATTGTGCTCTCCAGGTTTCTTATCGCTTTAATCATTCATTCTCTGCACTCCATATCGTTTACCTCACTTTGGCACCCATTATTTGCAAGCTTTGTATCACTGTTTCCTGCTCAGAGCGAGCACTTTATCCTGTAAAGAGTGGGATGCATTAACAAAGGCGAACACAATTCTTTTACTTGAAGGATTTGTTAAGTGGCCACTTGTAAAGAAGCAGTCCTTAGTAAAGAAATTAAAACTGCGGTAAATCGTAGCTAGAAGCTTTTAATCTATTTATACAATCTCTAAATCCTTCTTTAACCCCCCCCCCTTTTTTTTCTTCTTTTTTTTGTGCTGAGAGCATTCTATCGAGCCTCCAAGATGAAAGGGGACACCGGATTTGTGTTCCAATTCGGCTTTCTTTTGTGTGTGCTTGCAACGAGGAAAAAGTTCCATGAAATGTATTCTTCAACAGGTGATCGTAACAAACAGAAGTGAGTGAGGTTCTGACTTCCATGTTTGCAATAATGGCGGTTTGAAATCAGATAAGTGTTCCTTCTCATATTGGCGGAGAGCGCACGAGCGGATCTAGAACGTACCTGTAGATATTGGTGCTTGTCGGCGACACCAGCGACCCAGCTGTGGCCACCCAGCCTTCCCTGATTGGCCTCGTGCTCTTCGTCGCGCTCGGACGAAGCGTGCAGCGCCTGTTCGTCCAGCAACCCGTTCTCGAGTCCCATTGGCTCCTGGCAGACTGGAATTCACAAAAGCCACATCAATGAAAGTAGAGTAATAACTATTACAACACGTTTACTGGCGGATACGAGTCTCTTATCGAAGCAGTGCAGAGTTCGAGTCCGGATTTCACAGAGTGGCTGTAGTCTACCGAAGAAGCACTATGAGCACGAAACAAGGCCAAATTTATACTAGTTTTTCTACACAAGGTATACGCATAAGTGTAGAAAACTACATGTCTACCTGTACGACTTGTTTTTGAAAGAAAACGTCGCCACCACCTTATCTTTTGTGCGCCAAGATCTTTGTCCATCATTTCATTAAAGAAGTGTCTTCCGGGCAAGCGAGCGTAGTCAAGCATCAATTCGTTAAGTAGAGCACTTTGTAAGATAAACTGCAGTCGATTTTGACAGCAATATAGAGACGATCGATGGCACAAAATTCTGACGAAAGAAAATTTCTGCGAATTGCAAACCAGAACACGCTATTGAACGATTTGTGCAAATATGCGAATATGATATTCGCATATTCGGCGTCTGAGGCTAAATGGCAGTGCATTAGGCACATTCAGAAAATCCGAACGATGCACGAAACAAGTCTTTGTTTTTTGCTTCTCATAGGCTGCATTTGGGATTTTTCTTGCAGAAGGATGTATCGTCTTGTAGTAATTAAGCTGGTGTGCTGGCAAACTCGCCATTGCAACTAGCCAGCATAATGAATTTTTATGCGAGCACGTAATTTGCAAACAGGCGTACCATGTCCTCACACGACGCCCCCTAAGCGGCTTGAAAACCCTCGTGTGGACCCCCGCTCACGCGGCTGTGCCCGGCAACGCGTCGGCTCACAGTTTGGCTCGAGATCTCGCGCGCCGAGCCTCGTCCGCGGATGCGGACGGCGTGAATGAGGAGGAGACACACGAGGAGCCCTGCGAGACTTATTATGAAATAGCCCATCGGTATCGCTTGAGGCGTCGCGCGCTCCCACCACCGGCCAAGCAACTCGATAAAACGCAAGCGGTCGCGTTTCGGCGACTTCAGACAAATACATACCCACACCCAAAATACATTAACAAAATCACAGGGGGCAGGGAAAGCGACAAATGTAGGCTCTGTTCAGAAACAGGAACACTCACACACATAATGTGGGAATGCACCTCGCTCCCGTTCTCTCATCCCCCCGTCAGCAGCGAGACTGACTGGACAGCCTGGCTCAGTTCCGGGGACGTCGACCGACAATTGGAACTGGTGGACTGGGCGGAAAAGGCCAAGCAGGCCCAGGGCCTTACTTGAGCCCTAACGCTCAGCCACGTCCCTCTTTACCCTTCCCCCTTTCAATAAAGTTTATCACCACCACCGTAATTTGATCTTAAGGTCCGAAGTCGGCAGCTACCTTCTCTCGCCACTAATGCTCATTACGAAAACCAGATTTTTGGGCCTCTAATTATACGTCAAGCAATTAGCACCTCTTTGTTGTAATTTGTACCGTCTATAATCCCATTATATGCGCAGCGCATTTTTCGTATTGATAGCTTTGTCCAGATTTTGAAAAAGTGGCCCGGTAAGTTTGTCTTCTTTGTCGTCTCCTCTTTCGAAATAGGATGAAAGAAAAGTGGACAGACGGTGCAATACAGAACTAGAATGTCGAAATTCAAAGGACGTTTTTTCATTAATGTTGCTAAAAACTCTACTCAGTCACTGTAAAAAGCCAAAGGAATGACGCTGGTAATTGAAAAATCTTATGTGGATAAGTATTTTGTGTAAGTTTGTCCCGCTAATACGCAGGACGAACTTACATAACCCCTTTCGGATAAAATTAAATGTGGAGTTAATATGGGATCAGACGCTAGATATAGCGCTGCAAAGGCGACAGAAAGATAAAATAAAACGCAAGAAGTTGAAAATGAGTAAGGCTCTAATTAGATTTAGCAAAATTTTTGGAAGACAGGAAAAGCAATTTTCATCTGATACTGCTTTGAAACGAGCGACAAAGAAGAGATAGATGACAAAAGAATGGGCACAGGTCAGACCCAGTGCAAGAGAATTGGAGACGTTTAGCAAGAGAAATGACAGTAAAGAATTACAGCGGTGTTTTCATCAACTTCTGTGTGCACGATAGCTTATTAAATGTCTGCGAATGGAAATGAATGCCAGGAATGGTGACCACCATTCCTGACGACGCCCTCGCCTGCAATCCACTCAGTGTCACTGCCTCACGGATTCTTTGTGGCGTGAAAATAGTTTGGGAAGTAATGCGGCGCTCGTAATTGGCTCAACGACTGCTGGAGGCGAATTCAAAAGTGGCGCAGCCGGAAAAAAAGTGCAACTCATGGCCAAAAGAAGCTATTATTTCCTTTTTCATTAAGCAAGAGTGTGAAATTGATGACAAACATAGACCATACTCACTGACGTGGGACCCCGGTGTCCAGGTTGGTTTGACCGTAAAAGTCTCTGCAAATAAAAAAATTACATACACCTATGTAGTTTTGCAGTACAAGTGCAGAGTAAAGGCCCGCTTTTCCAACATTGTTGATAAAATAACGAAATACATTAGAATGTTTTACACTTTTACAAATACTTTCATATATTACAGCAGCTACAGCTGCACGAATTATACTCAGGGAGGTAGAGTTAAAGAAAGTAACCCGTATTCCGCTATGCTAAAACTTCAGCGTCATTCCTTTTACCTCGGGCACGAATTAGACGAAAGAATCGCGTAGGTAAAAATGGATTGACTGCTTTCAACCGGCTGCTGGCTGCTTTATTGTGGCAGGTAATACGGAAGCATTGATACGTATTTTATCTATTTCTGCACTGCCACGAGTGCCCCCCCCCTTTTTTTTTCTTTGCGCCATCATCCAATATAAGCTTGATATTGTAGATGCTTACGTCAGTAGGTCCAACTTCCTGTCAGGATACATTAGGCAAAGTAGAGTGCGTTTTGATTAACCACATTTTCCGCTGTAGTTAAGCGACACTTGTAGACTATGAGGCGCTGAATACATCGTCATGACAGTTAACTATATAAAACTTTTTGCAGGCATCATTCAATAATACCTTTCGGCGCTATTGAGCAACGAGGGTGAAGAGAGGCTTACCAATGGCACAGATGAGGAGGTCGAGCTTTAGCGCCACCTGGTTTTCCCAACTGAGAGGCTGAATGCGCACAAACCGGGCTTCGAACGGTTCCTCGAAATACTGCTTGTGCACAGAGCTGGCGTCGTGGTTTGCGCCAAGCACCTGGGCATTGTGTGAGAAATTGAACGGGTGAGTAAGTGCGTGGGTGAGTGCGCTAGTGAGTGAAAACGAATGAATGAATGAACGCACGAGCAAACGAACGGAGTGAAATACCAAAACATCAAGTGACTAATAATGAT
Organism: Dermacentor albipictus; assembly: GCF_038994185.2. Lineage (NCBI taxonomy): Eukaryota > Metazoa > Arthropoda > Arachnida > Ixodida > Ixodidae > Dermacentor > Dermacentor albipictus. The sequence continues at coordinate 10,177,816 of NC_091826.1, forward strand.
GCACACACAATAGGAACTGATCTAGTGTCTAAATTGGCTAATTGCTAACTGGCGAGGCAGTGAGTGAAGGACTGAGGGATTAAGTCAGCGATAGAGTGCCTCTGTAAGCCAGTAGTTGTGCCTTTTAGTACTGATTTCCCAGCTTATGATAATGGCGTCGCATGAAGTGTAGACCAATAGAATTAATACTTAACTGAGGTTGAATGAAGCAAAACTACAGTCTTAAATTTCTATTATTCAGTGTGTGCCGAGCTTGAAAATTATATTGATAGTCTCTAATATAGTGACCACTAAGATTACGATATCGCCAAGTTCTAGACTATATATTCAACTTTAAAGCTTTCTTTCTGTGGAATCCGCATGTCTTTCCTTTGTAGCTTCGTGAATTCACGGATGACCGAAAATATTTGTTCCTCATACTGCGAATTAGGTGCTGCCTCGTATGTTTGATACGAACAATGATATGAGGTGCTGTGTACAAGACAAGCTAATGACAGTATACTAGCAGAGTTCAACACTTGTAGTAATAACTCAGTTCAGCAACAATGGCAGTCGCGCATTGCCCGGAAACGTTCTGTCACGTACATCGTAAATATTAAACGTGATTTTTTTTAAATTTTGCGCACAAGGACAATGGGATATGCGGGATTGAAATGTACCTGCTCGGGATGACGCTGACATCCAGTATGAAGAAGACTGCGCAGCTTTAAGGTAGAGAGGAAACCTGTTTAAAATTACTTTCGCTGGGCAACGAAAATGTCCCGCAAAGTTGTGCTAGCCGACTATACTACACTTTGTACATCTGTGTTCTCCCTCGGAGGGAGCGCCAAGATAGTTAAACAGTGTGTTCAATCAAACCTAATGTTACCGACTGTTTCTGCACCATATGGACGTAACGGTATAGTGTGCCTTTTTAGATATTGAATTAGGAACTAAGTTGGCTCCTATTATTGCGGGTTCTATAACATTTCCACTATTCCAGGTGAACTTTCAAACTACTTTCATCACTGAGCAATCTGGACGTAAATATACAAAGACACTGTTTCGTTAGCCTAAACACACAGGATGCGTCATCAGGAAATTAGGATAGGTAAACGGAACGTCCTAAACATCTTTGACTGGCAAATAGAATATGACATTCGTATCAAAGGCTGTTGGTGTTTTCATGTAAAACACTACAGGCCCTATCGAAAGAGAAAGCCGTCTGGTTTCGAGCTCGATTCGTTTTGCATATTCACGCAAATTTTAAATTCGTGCAATATACATGAATGTAAAGCTTCGGGCTCAAATTTACAATAAGATTGTTTGTGCGAAAGTTGTTCGCATGAGCAGATGCCAGCCAAATGTGATAGAGATACAACTAATGAGGTTTATTTTTGACATTTGCGTTGTAGTTGCATAAGCGCTAACTTTTCAGCGTATGAATGTTCCACCGGCTTGCAGGTCTTTACTTAGTTCTCTTCGTCACAAAGTCGTTCGTGCGTAAAAAAATCAATATACCGATCAAAGACATTGTCATCATTCTGTCTTATCACTGCTGACTGACTACTTGACCGGGTAACTGTTAATAATAGATGCCGCTTGTAAAATCCGCTTTTTCTATGCACTGGCTATCTCAGTCAGAAAATTCTCTTTTCCACAACCAAACATGCTTTTTGTTCCTGGACTGCTGCGGCTACTGAAACATATATCTCACTTATTTTGCCGTGTGGCCGTACAACGGCGCTTTCACATTCAACTGATCATGCTTTTATGGAATGACGCAATTTCGGTTACTTCACATTAAACAAAACTGCGCGATATGACAGCCGCAGTATGTGCGGCCACCTGTGCCTGAGAATATTGTGCCATGTTGCTTCTCGGAAGGATCCCGCGAGAAATAAAAGGACACAAGACGGCACTGCGAACCGTTCATGTCGACTTACTGTCCACTGTCAATATCACGTAAACCACCGTTCAACTTTTCCATAGTGAAGCAGAAAGAGAGAAAGCAATTTACAATTGATGGTTCAAGGCGTGTTTGTGGAAGTAGGTAAAATGAGTGAATATCGGACTGAATGTGGTTCACTATACGGGAGCTTCGCGTGCGAAGTTTCCATCAAGTGCCATTGTGAACATGTGCACAAAGGCACAAAGACCACCCGCAAAAAAGAAAATGACTGCATAATGGCACATTGCTCTGGTGTGTCTCTTGCACTGAATCGTTTAGTGATTGCAGTGATCAAGAATTAGAATGTATGTCGGCAAGCATAAAGTTATGGAAAATGAACTGCGTCACATGAAAAGAAAGAATTTAAAACATTGTAGGAAAGCAAGAGAAAGAAATACACACATAGCATGTGGATGAAGAAGAAAATAGAATGGTACTGGTACGTTTCCAGCCATTTTATTCTCGTGGCGGTAGTTCACGCGTACTTAATTTTTCTGGATCTCGTCAAGGCTTAGTTATTAGCTGGCGTCACAATTTCGCAGAATATTCCTGTTCTCTTTCAGAAATGGCCCGACGACAAACCATTATTTGTGTAACAGTAACTACCCTAACAATTTATTCGTTTGACCATGTAGATCGCCTATTTCACCAATAAGACGCCTCAGGATTGTTATCGGGCCCGCTTTGATTAATAAAGCCTCTTCGGATATACGAGGTTGCAAAACGAAAGGGGTCGAAACCATAATTTTAAATACGTTGTACATGCAGCATTTTACTGTATATCACATTGCTCCTGTGAATGCTTCAAAACTGTCGATCATTAAAAACACCTCAAGCGCAATACGGCAGAAACTATTTACGCGAACGAGCGACAACTGGGGCCCTATAACGTAAAACTATTCCAATATGTTTCTATTCCAATTTCCTGACGTCAAATTTGCGTAACCACCGACGCAAGCACCGGGCGGTCACCCATAGGGTTGTCTGAACAGACCAATCAAACGCTCTCCTCGTTCATAGGAGATCCCTTTTGTTTGCTTGAAAAACGAATAACATTGCCAACACTGAGCGGCTTGTTGTATCTAATTGGCTGACAAGAGGCGAGGAGAACGCTCAAGTGGAGAGGAATTCACTAGGGAAGAGCCAGTGCACTGAAAACCGATAACCGGATGAAGAGGGTGGTGCCGGCGTCTGCGATTGGTCGGCTTTCCCTTACATAGCTTGTGGTGGCTGGTCGAAAATCGTGGCGGCATGCAACGGAAGCTTAAGAATGACGCTAAAATTGACCCTCAGCAAAGAAGAGTTGGCAGAATGAGGTAGTAAACGTGTCGAAAGTGCTTAAAAACGTTACACGGTCACGCAAGAAGTTTTATTATACGCAAATACACCCATGCTCTCCGGCAGGTGCGAGTAGCCAGCGTCTCAGCGATCGGCGGCAGCTATCTTTTATTCCTTTCGGAACGGGTCAGCCTGCGGCTATTCCGAAAAAAATTCAGTTTTGTTCGGCATATTAATGCATCTTTATCGCGTACACGTCACTTTGACGCGGTGAGTTCATGCGGTTTTGTGACGTCGCGTGACAGGCAGGTGAAGTGGGTGCATCCCGAAAACTTTTTACCAATAGCCGAGGGCTAATGGCGAAAAGGGGTCGAATCAGAAATAACTGTTTTTCTTTTTTCTGCCAAATCATGCATAATCAGTGTGCATACATCATATCAGATGGGGAGGTATTGCGGTTTTTAACGTCGCGTGACAGACAGGTGAAATGGGGGGTGGTCGAAAAAAGTTTTTGACCAATCGCGGAGGGCTGATAGCAGAATTGGAATAGAAAAGTTTGGAATAGTTTTACGTTATAGCGCCCCTGGACTTGAAACACGCGCTTACTACTACTGAAGCAATTGCGACGTTCTTGAGGTTACACATGGCATGCTTCATCTAGTACCCATTAGTTAATAGACCCCTAGCTGATTCGCTAATACATAACTGTTTCGTTTAGAAATGGTCTGAATCATAGATAACGAGAACGTGCAAGAACGCACATACACGCGGGAATATCATGACCGTTTTGCATAGACGAGTTGCTGTTTCTGCACTGATCAGGAACTCAAGTCAACTAAGGAGCGCCGTCACAGCATCCTTCTCAAGTTTAACGTTTGCGTCCCAATATACGAGAATAGCTTCCCATACTCTGCATTTTTGCTACATTAATTTTTGCATTCTATTTTATACCGCACGTGCAGATGTGGTTCCAGAAAAACAACTGCAGACAGCAGGGCAAGTCATCGATATAGCTACCGACTTGTCCCTATACCTTTCAATGGCACCAAATGTGTACCTTGGGTGATCCGTCCGGATTGGATATTTGACTGTAGGCGATGGCATCCTGACTGTAGAGCACGCTGAACGATGTCACCCAAGCTCCAATCGCCGGATCTCCGGCTGTCTCGATTCCGTACACCTTCGTCACCTTTCCAATGTCCACTTCGATGAACTCTGTACCACTGCCAGGATTTGGCACCCATGATCCGACTGCAGGAGAACAGTGAGTCATTGTTCGGAGAATAAATTATCTGCGAGATGAGGTGCACGCAGACAGACTGAGGGACCACTTACCAAATTAGCCGCTCATGTACACTTGTGTCTTTGCTGAGCGAGCAGTTTCATATTAGTTTGTTATATGACAGTCATTGAAATGTGGAACAAGATTATGGAAGCACCTATATTTGTGCTGAGCTTCTCAGCTGTATTTCGGGTTTCAGTGAAACATGCTCACAGGGAACATAGTGATATCGCACTGACATAAGTTGACTATGTAGCAAAACATGTCCCTCTTCCACGTGTTTAACAGATAAGTGGATATGTTCCAACAACGGACATCACAGGGTGACAGGCACGAATACAATTCAGTAAATAAGGTGAGTCGGATTTCTATCAGCTCACAAGCGTCGAAAGCCAGCTACGCTAAGCTACCATCCACTATCCTCCCAGCTAATAGAAAGCGCATTTATTCCCTTCTTACCACACGTTTTTTCCTTGCTGTTTAGCGGAGACAACTAAACTGCCCTTTGCAACGTCGCTGTACTTTTTCTCGTGTACAAAATTATGCAGACTGCATACAAGTTTCGCGTTGAAAACTGCCAGATTTATTCGATATCCTACCGACGTAGAAGCACTTGCTCCACAAAACATCTCTCGTCGGCCTGCATTTCCCAGAATGACAGTGGTTTTCGGCGAAGACAATTTTTTTTGTTTTTCCGAGCACGAATATCAAAGATGCTTTAAATACCTCACTGAAGAAGAAAGCAGCGGTTTCATTTATACCGCAGTAAAATAACCGGCATTGCTAGGTTTATTCCCGGAATCAGTTAGCTCACAGATTAATGCGCAAATGCGCTGTGCCGCTCGTTTGCGCAAAGACTTTTATCACTAAAAGCTGCCTCAAATGTCTACAGACTGCATCGGGATATGTTATGGACTACTCCGATTTATTCCTTTATTTTATCCTGCATAGGCTACATGCATAGGTTACATTGGAAATATATAATTTATACTACAAATCGAGAAGCCCTAAGTGGGTCGTTTAGTGTCTCTGAATTTGCATCTTTACAACGACATGTGGTCTTTGCCTGCATAGAGTAGTATATAGACATCATAAATGAATACGCAGAGTTCCAATACAAGGCAAAAAAACGTTTTGTTTAGTGTCCCGGCTTATGCACGATTCTTCGCTAGTCACGGACTGCTTGTACCTGCAATTCGTTTTGTAGGTTACCTTCGTGATTTGAATGAGCGAGCGTGATTCTTGCCCTTGTATTTGCTAGGAAATATGCAATTACTACACTTCGGAATCCTAATTGCTCTGCTCTAACGAGCACTATTACTGGTGAAAGCTTAACCTACTTACACTGCATGATGCTCACCTATTTCAGGGCTAAAATTTCAACGAATATGACGTGCGCATCTCACGGAACTTATGCGACGCGCGAATGGCGCAGTAATGTCTGATCCAGGATTGAAAAAAATAAATTTAAATCATGCAGACGTCTGTGTAAACATATTTTTTTTCGACGCACTGAGAATTTGCTTTCGAGATATGAAACACTTTTCTATTGCTGCAAAGCGAAAAAGAAAAGGTAACCTTGAGGGATTTGACAAGACGTTTGAGTGCTAATGTTAACGCCGCAGTTTCAGCGTTCTTTTGCGCAACGTATATGAGGCACCGTGATTTCAAGGCACTTGGTGTCGAAATCAGAGCACTATCAATTTTGCAGTAACATTTGCTCCGGCATCGAAGAGCGTTTCGTTGTCTCCACTTTCTTCCTCCTTTATTTCTGAGCGGCTCTGTTAAGCATCAATATAGTTTAGGTATAAATATTAAACCAAGCCCTTCCGACCACGAAGACAGCGTTTCCATCGAAGCAAACTCTTCTCTGAAGTCTGAATGATCGTGTTGCCTAAGGCTTTCATACTTTTATTTCCGGCCATCAGTGGAGACAAGCACAAATGCGCATAGTGCTGGGTGCCGTTAGTGACAAGGTTAAAGGCATTTTTTAAATGTTTAGTTCAAGATGGACTCAAAAGGGAGGACATTGTTGAGAGTACAAAGCAGTCTTGGTGGTATTGCGCTAACTTGTGTATACACACACACACACACAAAAGAAAAGAGAGCAGCGGTGTTAACAGATCAAGAACAATGCTCCAGTCACAGTATCGGGACATGCACTTAGGTTTGCGATAATGAGTTTGATTGCATATTAAAGGCAACATATTTAAGACTTCACTATCGAACGGGTTGTTTGTTTGAGTCCTACACGCTAAGCGTTCTGTAGACTCAATCAGAGTAGTAAAACTAGGGAAATTATGAGCATTTATTTGGACCTTACCTACCTTATTTGCAAATAAACATCATCATCGCGTCATCGTGTACGCCACACTAGATCGCTCTTCATCTTTTTTTTTTCTGACTGAAGCCTCTACTCAACCGTTGCCTTACAAGTGGTGGAAGTACCCTGTGGTCTTTTTTTACTCTGCCTTTCCCCATTTCTCCCCTGTCTTGCAAATGCCGCTAACAAGTCAAATGCCGACCGATATTCCTCAAGACGAGCCGGCAGCAACAAAGTGCTAAATCAGGCCATCGAGTTTTCCCAATAGACCAATTCGTCTTTGCGTCTTTATTTATTGCTTTGTTTGGGAGCGCGTGTGCGTTTGTTTGTGTGTATGTTTCATTTTGAGTATCCAAACTTTCGAACGGATAATTGTAGTGGTGGCGGTGCTTGCAGTTGTCTCTTTCAAATGTTTCGAGATAATTTATTGCTAGAAAGTTAGCTAGAACTAGTAATTCCTGAACAGCATGGTATTTTAGCGCAAAAAACAAAACAAAACCGGAAAGCATGATCCTAAGTGACAGCCAGAAGATAAAGAAAGATGGCGCTACACTCCCAACCGTTTATTACGCCCAAAGCTTGCTGCACACATACCGCGCACACTCTCGACATCAGAGAGCAGCGGAGAGCAAGAGTCAGGTCATCTTGTTTATGTCAAACCTAACGATTTTATTTCTTCATCATATAACGAGACAGATGCTTAACTAACACACGCTTGACCACCGATAGGAATGTGCTATAGCAGTTCCTGCGCGGTTTTATCTCTACCCCTACCTAGGATTATCACCTCAGAAAAATTTGGCTTACAGCAGCACGATATGCAATGGGCAGAGAGATGGGCGCTCACATCATTTGTTAAATTGTTTGCGCGTTCCCTCATTTGGTCGTTCACACAATGGCCGGTTTGCCCGACATGGGTTTTTCCGCAACTTGGCGGTATCCAGCGGAATTTGTAGCTGAAGCGTTTTTGTATCTGATTTAGAACGCTGGGTAAATCGCTCCTGAAAAATAAAGGCATAGATCTCAAACGCTTATGCATTGAAGAGTGGGTTTTGCCTAGAATGGACACCGTTGGCGAAAGAAGCCGTGTCGAGATTTCCCGTTGCTGCAGGACTTCCTCTTTTATTCACGGGCGCGTCTTACATACGTATTGTTGGTTTTGCTCATAACTCTTCTGTACGTTTATTGATTTTACCATTGCCAGTTCTTCTATGATTTACCGTTTCTTTGTAGGCCTCTATCAACCCAATTTTCATTGCTTTTTCCTGTTACATTGGTGTCGTCCACCCCTGGCTCCTTTCTCGAAGCAGGCTTTAAATCTTGTGTGTGCGCGTGCCACGTCCTAAAAGGCTGGCGAGCACTCACTAGAATTCGTTTAGGCGAAATTCCTGATGACCATTAGCGAGCTCTTAAAAGATATTTGCAAAACAGGGTCGACGAAGACAGATAATGTAACAAGCATAATGACGCGCCAAATATTGGTCGACGTACAAGTGCGGATTGTGAAAGGCTTCAGTGAAATTGCAGACGATGCACCGAAGATTACTGCTGAATGTGAATGTTTTATTACTTTTCGCATCCGGTAAGCGAAAGACAGGTTGGATTGCATTCATAAAAGCTAAGTGATAATTATGACTAAATCACTGATTATTTATCACTTCTTACACACTTTATTTGTGAACTGCGTATGTGTCATATGAGGGAATAACTTGCGCGGTGCTTCTAAGCTCTAGCGAGAAAAACGATTATTTCTTCAAGGACTATGTCTGTAACTATGATCACACCAGGTGAGAACCTTGAAATAGCTCATTTCCTAACTCGTTTACCACAAGATAGCAAAAATGCAATAAATAGGAAGGTTGGCGTCCTCCTGAAATTCGCACGAAGCTATTATAGAAAACTGAGCTGTTTCTCCAAGCAAAGAGCTTCGCAGTTCAAGCAAAGCTTGTGCGCTACTAAATGACACCCGCCACGACGGACCTTTCTTGGACAGCCACTTCAGCAATTCAAGTAACCATCGCTAAAACACGTAATAAAGGGGAGTCCGGACCAGTAATTTGAAAGCGCAGAAAGCAATATATATGGTGACATACCTTGCAACATAAGCAGTAATCATACGTAGGCGGATACTAACCAATGCGGTGATTTGTTCGTTATTTCTTAATACTCGCATCAGATCAACGTTTGTTAAGCATGAAACGGATGGCTGGGAGTACAAACAAAAGATAGAAAAGGAAAGAAGGAAACGCAGGGAGGTTAACCAGACTGAGTCTAGTTTGCTAGGGGGGAGGGTAATTGGGAGTGAAAGAGAGTGAGAAAAAACGTGAGTCCATACTGCACTTCCGCATGCACTAAGTTAGGTGCAGGATGTCTATAGTCGGGCGCTCAAGTCTGTTGCCATCAGGTAGTGAAGAAGCGCTCGAACTGCTTTCTGGGCTAATGAACTGTAAGGAAAGGCTCCCAAGATCCTTGTTTCTGTAAATGGCCTGTCGTCCAGTCTATTCAAGGCACACTAGAGAGTCTGATGTTGGTTATCATAGCGAGAACAGTGGCACAGAAGATGACTGGTGGTGTTTTCACACTTGCACTTAGCGCACATTGGTGAGTCCGCCATTCCAATACGATAGCTGTACGAGTTAGTGAATGCTACTCTTAACCAGCCGACACAGCAGTGTTGCGTCACTGTATGCAAATGCTAGGGGTCTGCGCCTTCTACGAAATTTTATCTAAACAGAAAGGCGTTAGGCGCCCTGAGCGACATGTCATAATCAGCCTCGCGGCAAGGTTGTGCTGCCATTATTGACGGTCACGGAGTTGCTGGTACTTACGGCTGCGTAGGCGCGCGGCTTGTGGTCCGCTCCCTGGGTCCCGGCTGCTGCTGGCCTTCAGGTTCGAGTCGCTCAGTGGTTCGGGACCATCAATGACGCGAATGAATGAACTGCAGGAAGCTGCGAGACCACAACGGAAGCCTCAGGCCGTAACACAGCACCTTTTATTACTGCTTCTTTTGCATGTAAAAGCTGTCTCCCAACGATAAATCATGTATGATTTCTTGCAAATGTGGGTCACCACAGTGTTGTTTTTTCTGTCCTTGCCTGTTACACGGCAAAACCACTTTGACGGATTCGCTCATTCAACACCCCGATGAAAAGACAATAGGCACAACGAAAGAAGAAAACGCGAAGCTAGCAGACCTTTGAACTTTGTCAGTCGTAATTTAGTGTCTTTTTTTCTTCTTCTTTTCTGGGGGAGTGTTCCGACTGTTTCTTTCAAATCAGTTAGAAATTAGTACTTTGACTTCAATGTATATTTTTCTCTCTCCCAGAGAAACCAAATATACAGTATTAGCTGTACCACATGTTCATTGTCAACAGTCTTGGTGGACATAGACTAATCATGCTTGCATTGTACCATAAGGGACGGTCAAGCAACCTAGTTACCAATTACATAGTGGCAGTCAACGTAGCGTGATGCCACGTCGTTGACGTTGCTTCAAACAGCCAATCAGGCGTGAAGTTAAACTTGCCATTGGAATGGAGGCAAACATACTCTCTTTGAAGTTTTTTTATCATACATTTGGCACTCTTTTACAATAGGAATAAATTGTGACAGTAGGTTTCTGGGTTGATCGGCATCTCACTGCAGCATCGTCCTTCATGTTGCTAAAGAAATTACGCGTAGAATCTGAGGAGGCGTAACATATTGTTGCTGTATGCGTGTCTATGGGCAAATCAGTGCTCTAACAGACTCCTCCTTTTTCATACTTTGAAACGCCTGATATAAGGATGGCAAAAACATTTTAAACAAGTACCCGCCCGGTCCCATTTCAGGCCCGTGTTACAGAATACAATCGGAAGCTTGACTAATGATTGTTGCTCGGGTTGAAAAGCCCCACAAATGAATCATATTATCAAAAACTTCAAGAATGTTCTTTCACATAGCACGTTTACGGCCTTCCATTAATGCTAGCTGTAATGATGTTGAGATAACGAGCAGCTTTGTTTAGCTACTAATGCGCGCTGTATGATTCAAACTGATGATAAAGGGCACTTGTTGGCTGCTGTCTATATTTATTGCGCTAGAAAGAATAGATTGACAAAGAAGAAATGTTGAAACATTGCATGTTATATTTATTTATTTATTTATTTATTTATTTATTTATTTATTTATTTATTTGAATACTTTCAAGGCCCCAGCGGGACGTCACAGAAGGGAGTGGGAAAGAAAAGAGGTCCAGTCATAATACAGCAAAAAGAAAACATTATAAACAAACAGCAATAACAAGCACAAGTTTACGCGTAACGCAAGAACACAACAGGTAACCAGGCAGATTATTCAGATGCATAGTTTTGCGCGGTGGTTTTAAATGGTTTAAATCAAAAGTGCGAAAAATGCAGCGCACGAACAAGATAATGGAGCGCTTTTGTGGCGTTCCGTTATTGTCTGTGTACTTCAGTTTGTTCTCCTTCCACCATGATTAAGTTGCTCCAATTCACTCACTTTGCTACGCTGTTACACTTTACATCGTGCGCAAACTCATTATAGGCTTTATATGGCATGCGGACTTTTTCTTTTATTCTTTTGGTTGCTCTCATCGAGAAATTGCCGTGAACTGAGATTTTATTTTCTAGCACGTAACTTATGTGCTCACAGCAACGATTGAACTGCGAAGAGCAGAGTGCGGGGTTTTTGCGCAGTCAAGCGAAAAGTAAATGGTGCAAAGATGTACGACCAACTGTCATGTCCCGAGCGATGTCCGCGACACATGACAGCTGGCCATACATCATCGTGTTCTTGTGCGCTAAGCTGCACAAGAATCCCGCACTCAGCTGTTATCGCTTGCAATACATTTCAGCTACGTGTAGCAACTTCTGTCCTTGCTGTTTTAAAAGCAGCATCATTGCTGACGTAAGAAAACCGTCCGTGAAGGGGGAACTTTACTTACGGTGCGGTGTCGCTGGTTTTGTTGGAATGACGACGATCTCCGTGGTTACCGGGCCCTCTGAATAAATTGAAAAAAAAAATGAAATTATGGAGATTTAACACGCATGTTGGAATATATGAGAAGCGAAGGCTTCGTGCAGTAGTTAATAAAATGCTGCAATACTAAATGGAGTGCATACAATTCTCTTTACTTTATTCCGATGCAGCGCCTCATCTCATGCAGTCTCATGTCTATGCATCGCGTAAGCCACAACTTTGATCTCATGCATTGTTTATGGTTACGCGCTACACCGTTCACAAGGTGTGACAAAACAAGAACGCTAAATGAGCTGGATGCACAGTGCGAGACGGCGACGCAGCAATGTGGCGAGGACGACGGTGATGCTTCCCAAGGGAAACATTGTTGAGGAGGCAAATATATAGAGACCTAAAAGTTAGTTTTTAAATGAAGATTGCAAACTTGTATTTTGAAAAATGGTCTGGAACTGTCAGTTGTGCGAGTCATAATTTTCGCTTAATGAAGCAAAAATTTTGCATTTATTTTGCAAGCCGTATTAATGAAACCTTAAAGAGAAAAAAAAATAAGATGGAAGCTCAGCAAAAGATATATCTATCCTAACATTTCTTTATAAATATAACTTTATGATCGCACTAAACTCACTAAAGCAGCGTTCAACACGGACTTTACGTTAGTTTCCATAAATGGCGCGAGCCAGGGGGATATGTATTCACAAATATAGCGCTCTTCTGCATTACCTCACAATATGAAACAGAAATTGATGACATCAGGGATACTGGTTTTGATCCAGCGCTTCATCTCAACAACGAATAATTTTATTTCTTGAAAGATCATATATTGAAGCTTGAAAATAGGGTGACGAGCCAACAAGAAATGGCTGGAAAGTTTTGAGTGTGCTAGGTTTTACCATAGTATTGTGCAGGTAATAAAGAGAACACCCAAAGTAGTAAAAGTATATTTTGAATGGCCACCTGAATTATGCACGTCACAAATCTGTAACGACGTGGGACGTGGACACCAGGGATCGGTGATAATGACGGAATAAAACGAGAAGTTCTTGTTCGATAAGCCTGAACACTCTGACTAGAAAGTCTTGAATGTACAGAATAAAAGTTAATCCATGTCGTAGACGCAGGAAGCTTGAAAAGGAAACGCAAGGAGAAAGTATTCAGAACGAACAACACGTAAGATTGTACACATACAAGTGACAAATAGAACTGGAGATAATCCAGCGTTCTAGATGGTCTGTTTCTTATATTGGAAAAACGCCTAGTTCGTAAATCTACGTGGGCAAGAAAAGTGTGCAATTTCTCTTTCTTGGAAATCTACTTGGCGCACTAGCGTGAAATTGCCGCGCGAGAGTAAGAGCGCACCGCAGGAGCAGTAGAATCGAATCTTGTAGTTGTCGCATCTACGTCCGGCAGGCTGATCCGCGTCGCTGCAGGTGAAGCCATCCTCCGGGGTGCACGTCAGACCCAGCTGGCCCGTCTCGCTGAAGTCGGCGTCCTCGTCGTTGCGGCAGCTGGCCGCGCTCACGTAGCCCTGCGATTGGGATGTCAGCTTAATGCTTTTGGCTAAAGACAGCTGAATTGAACCAAATAAATGAAAATAGTACAAGAGTGAGAGAAAGCAAGGAGAAGTATGGAAGGGAGGTCAACCAGACGAGCGTCCGGTTTGCTACCCTACACTGGGGGAAGGGAAAGGTGACTAGAAAAAGGAAAGCAGGAGAGAGTAAACACTTTGTTTGCACGCAGCAAAGCGCTTTGAAATCAATCAAGTCCAAGCGCGTATCCTACCGGTATGTTGGGCTGCCGTCATTCAGCTACCTGAAGCTAATATTGGTGCTTCGTTGAAGTCACCTGGGAGAATCTAAAGGCCAGCACTCGTTAATAGTAGGTTCGAGTACGTGGCAGTATATTGTTGAAGTAAACCGCGGCTTTCTTGACTTCAGTGCGAATAGCCATGAGGCGGGCGAGCCACGATGCTTACTCAAGAATTGCAAGCACTGAATTGAGAGCATCCAGCAGTTGCACTATACTTTGCGTGGACGGAGTAGGCAGGTTATTCAAGAGCATTCAAAAAGTATTCATCAGAGACCATAGCATCATAACCATTTACCCTTCTTCGGACAATTTGACAGGAATCCGCGCTGTGTCACTTGATGTGGCTTCGGCTCTGGCTGTGGCATCGGCTGCGACTTCGGTTGTAACCTCTTTAGTAGTGCGAACCAACTTGCATTGTTCTCCGCCATGACCTTGTCAGATTTAGATTGGATTGCGCCAGGCCTAGGGGGTAGAGGAGGAAGTGTTGTCGGATGGGGCGTACCCTTCGCAGAATCATCGGCATTCTTTGAAGTCCCACGGCGTCGGGAGTGTCGCATTCTGACGGCCGCAACAGCTTCTCGAAGAGGCGAATGGTGTCTCACCATTTGCTTCAAGATCGCCTTTTCCTTCTTCATTTTGGGGCGGTCCTACGATGAAGCATTATGGGACCCAAGGCAATTGGTGCATTTGAGAACTGTGGCTGCACAGGGGTCTGCAGCGTGAGCAAAGTCTGGTCTTCTCGCATACGGCGCTCACGTGTCCCAGCCTCATACAATTGTGGCATTAGAGTGACCTTGAGATAAATGGTCGCACAATGCGTCTAAAGTGGTCGACCTTGGCGTGCATAGGGAGAGACTCGCCCTTGAAAGTTATTTTCCCAGAGCGGGATATGCCGAGGCGAGACACATGGACTATGGCGGCACAATCAACGTATGGCTTCACTATTATTGGCAAGTCAGCGCTTGAGATGGAGACGTCCACGTTGTAGATCACACCAGTAGTGGAACCGCTGTCCAGCGGGATATACGAGGGGACCTTCATGCCTCCAAGTTCTGTAAATTTACTCAAAGTGCTAAGCGCAGTTTCATGAGCGACGCAAATAGCCAACATATTTTTTCGTGCGTTGACTCTAAAGTTTGTGACTTGCTTGGGCGCCACCGCTTCAAATTACACCGAGACAGACTGTCTGTTGAGTCGCCTCAGGTTGTCGGTAGCGAGTTCTGGTACAAATAGAATCGTACTGTCTGCGGTATTCCGAATTGATCCTACCGTTGACGTGCTCGAGGAGATGGACTCCCTTGTGGTGTGCCTTCGTTTTGCCTTGCGGCTTCACATAAGCTCGAAGGCGTCATCGGAGAACTTTTTACCGTTGAGCGACTAGACACTGGTTTTGTCGCCGTCTGAATCGCTTTGGAGGCCGGTCCGTTTTACTTCGGCATCCATGTAGTGCGCTTTTGAAGCTTTTTATGTTTATGTCATACCACTTTGTTAGCTCCGTGATTGGGTTACATACTTCATTTTATGGAAAGGGCTCTCTTTAGCGCCATAAGTTCTTGTGCAGAATAATTCCGCGGAGTGAATATACTGTAGTTTGTGCCTTTCTGGACAGTTTCGCAGAAAAGACAGGAAATAGCCTGTAAAGCGTGCTTTTTTGCATAAAGGGTAGAGGTGTGGAGAAACATCTAAAATGAAGAGGGGGAGTGGAGGTGTTGTCGGCAGCCATTTCTGCGGGTTCGCTTAGACGGAGTATCTGACAGCGCTGCTTTTTTTTGAACTATCCATGTAGTACTTCAGTGAATGACAGAGGCGCAAACCATTAGATGTGCAAGGTAAATTTCCGACAGATTTTAGGCTACTCTGCGGCGGACAGACGTTTAGTAGCATTGAAACGTAAGTGCCTTGAGATAGTCTGAATTTAAAGAAAACTACACAGGTTTTAAGTATTATGGGAGTGGCAGAATGCTTCCACTATGTCCCTGTCGGCATTGTGATGGGTCGTCGGTGCAGTCGTAGAGATTATTGACGTGGAAAAGAGAATTCAATCACACGCACTTATCCACACACACAACCATGCATGCACGCACAGTCGCACAAACAAACAAACAAACAAACAAACAAACAAACAAACAGACAGACAGACAGACAGACAAACAAACAAACAAACAAACAAACAAACAAACAAACAAACAAACAAACAAACAAGTAAACAAACAAACAAACAAACAAATAAATAAGCACGCAGGCTTACACAAACCAAAGTATTTGTAGAACTCCGGTGATGTTTGTGTTCGCCAAGTTTGTCACTGATCAGTTTCTCAATTGCACATTTTCATTTCTGTAAAGCAGTTCATATTTTTTATTGCCATACGTCGCACCAATAACGTAGTGGTGTGGTGCCATATCGATAAACTTTGCCGACTGGTTCATTATGTAGTGAAACTGGGCACGTTTGGCTCTTAGAATTGAGTTTGACTCCTGAAGTTATGTCTTCGTTCGAGAGCGCCAGCCGGCGATCCACAGATGGAAAATAAGATTGTGTTTCTGATCATTAAAATACAGTAAATTTCGATTAAGTGATTTCAGGGAGATTTAGTTCTGAATTGTAACCTTGTGATGCCCAGTCTTTCTCAAATTTTATCGATCCAACAGGAAAACGGAAGCATAATGAAGTCGTGGCTGCGCCGCAACCCTTTTGTGGATCTCCTGGAGGTAGACAGCTTCGGAAATTGAAGAGCTCTTCATGATTCTCAATTTCCTTTGCAGAGATTTAACGAGATACGATATATATACGGGATTACGAGGTCTGAGGTTTGAAAGCCAGGATTCGGGTATGATAAGTGCCGTAGTGAAGGAGAGGGGAGGCCTAGGAATAATCATGATCACCACGGATTCAGCATGCACTGAAAGTTGAGCACGCGAGTAATTTTTATGGAGTTGGCTGATGCGGAAGGATAACGCTAGGTTAGTTGGATAGTCAGTCGTCTTGCACTGGACTTAGGCTGCGAGTGGTCGCGATGACAATAGCGAATAAAATCAAAATGACCTTTCTATTGTTTATTATGTGCAAGCAGTCAGGACATTTGACGGTTTTCACTATTGATAGCGACGTAAATCGCTAGGTGCGGAGGGGGAGCTGGCGCGGAGTCAAGAGCAGAGGAGGTGGGGTGCATGAGTGATGTTGGTAAGGAGGCGTAGGGCGGCGATAGAACCACTGGAGATGGTAGCGGAGTGGAGAGGGGGGTGTAGAACTAGAATCGTAGAATTGCGCAATACCTAAATTGGCTTGCGGAAGCTAATCACGTGAACACAGAGTGCGCCGGGCACTTTGAATCATACCCGCGGTGTTGCATCATCTGTCGCCAGACTGGCGACGCACCTGGCGGGCATGGGCGCTACTAACTAAGCTGCAACGCTGCGCCGGAGTGTCGTCAGTGACTAAAATTCCACGTCTCACGGAGTATCTGTAATGACACAGGCTTCGGCTGCGTTGAATGTAAAGCCTCAGTGTCAGGCGCAGTAGTCAAGAACGGGATGGGCGTCCCAAGCAGGAGAGCAAGAACAACCTAAAGGAGAAGCATGAAAACGGCATAATGCTTAGAGTGACAGGCAAAGTAGAATAGAACACACGTAGAGTGGCGTTTAGTCACGCCTCTTTTTAGTAATTAAATAGAAGACAGAATAAAAGAAGCCAAACAAGAAAGAAGAGAGATAGAAGAATATGGCAGAGGTGGACAAGAGGTCATAGGTAAGCAAGTATATAGGATTCAAAAAAGCCGTAAGCTCAACATTGACCACCGATGGCGAAGAAAGTTCTTGATGTCGGTGAAAAATCATTGCATTATAGTAGGGTAATATCGCATTACAAACCCTCAGGTGTTCTAAAGCATTTTTAACCGACATTTGAATCATCATCGCTGATAACATGAAGTTTGGCTTTAGGAAGGCAAACGGACTCACGTGCTCGCAGAATCCCTGCAACTGCGGGTGGCCGCGTACTCCCGGCTCCCGGTCACCATTGTTGCCTTCGACGCCGGGTCGGCTTGTGTCAAACCAGTCGGACCAGTAGGCGCAAGGAAGCTGTGTCGTGACGACAGCGACTGTGGTCGGGGCGAGCGTCGTGGTCGTGGTGACGCGCGGGGGTAGGGTTGTCGGCTCGCCGCAGTCGCAGTAGAACCGCACCTCGAAGTCTACGCAGCTCCTGCCTTTCGGCTGACTGCTGCTACGGCAGAGTAGTCCAGACGACAGGTCGCACCGCACGCCAATCATGCCTAGCTGGTTCCAGGGTACCTGCATTTTTGTTTTTGCCGCAACAGCAATGTTATCTGTGAGAGCCTAGCTGTGGCCTCTTGTAGAATATTGCAAATTTGGGCTTGTTGGTTTATGATTTTCTGGTTGTATAGCACAGAGTGAACGATCACAAAAAGAAGGACAAGACGTCACAGAAAGCGCAAAGAGGGCACACAAGCTTGTAGGAGCCATCTCGATACTGCACTCGCATCGATGCCTTCGATGAACTCAACTTATTTTCCTTCTACTAACTGGTCGAATTATAACAACAAAAACCTTACCAATATAGTACTTCTAAGTTTTCTACCAATGATACTAGCCCAACTGCTAATACTGCAACAACTGCTATTGGATGTAGTGGCGATGCTATTACATCTACTATATCCCGCTTCCGGCACTGTGATGTCCTCCAATTACAACAACTGATACAAGAACACCAAATCTGTCAGTTATGAATCCGGTCTTTTCTTGGCCACCAGAGATCAAGAAAATTGTTAAGCAGTACGAGTATTGCTCTCAGCTGCTGCTTGTTCAGTTTACATGATATATTTCAATTCAACCAATGTTACAGATTAAACTGAGGTAGGCAGGTACTAGTTGCACAGAATCAAGTTAGCAGAAGCAATTTCACGAAGCCTCTGCTCGCGGGTATGATGTTTCAAAAAGCGAGTGCCTAGGGCGCCGTGAAAATGGCACTGAGTACGAAAGTTTAACGGAATGTAGAAGCTGCGAAACAAGACGAACTTTATTCGCTACCAGGCCACTAAGTACGGTTTCTGGGAGATTAATAGTTGACTCCTAATTGAATGCATCGATTTCGAATGAAATTGAACTTCTCCGTGGCCTCCTACAAAAAGTATCTGCAATTGGCTGTCCTCCCGTGCTCAGCTTAAGCCATTTGAAGTTAGGAACGAAGCCATGTTGTCAAACGATAGTGTTTCTTCTATGAAAAAAAAAACAGCCTTTACCGCATTATAAGACGTCTAAACTTGGCATATCGTTTTCTGTGCCATTAGAGAAAGCACTGTGGAAAAAACGCACGGCTTGAGCAAGCGGGGAAGTGCCCTGGGGTTTTTGAGCATTCCATTGTTACCAGAATTCACAGGGTGTTTCAGTAAACACTTTCAAAATTTATTACAGGTTGCTTGTGGCAGATAGCACAACTATAGTTCATGAGCTAGTCTACTCGAAGAGGCGGACATTACTTGCACAAAAAAATAAATACAAAATCCACTAATTATCAAAATTTCACTAATTAAGTTTTTAACCAATTACTTTATGGGCCATATTGCAATTTACAAATTCTAGCCTTGGAGCTTGCAGGGCGGATCCACTTGGAACGAATTCTCAGGATGACACAAGTTTCGAGATATTAATTCTTGAACTTTGCGGAGAAATGCATTTGCGTTCTAGTTATTTTTGTGCTTGAATTCATAAAACGACGTTTTATTAAGAAAATAAATGGAATGCCAATGCATTTCTCTGCAAACTTCGAAAATGAATATCTCGAAACTGGTGTCATCCTGAGAATTCGTTCCAAGTGGATTCGCCCTGCAAGCTCCAAGGCTAGAATTTGTAAATTGCAATATGGGCCATGAAGTAATTACTTAGAAACTTAATTAGTGCCAGTTTGATAGTTAGTGGATTATGCGTTTCAATTGTTTGAGCAAGTAATGTCCGCCTCTTCGAGTGGACCATCTCATGAACTAGAATTGTGCCATCTGCCACAGGCAACCTTTAAGAATTTTTGAAAGTGTTCGCTGAAGCACCCTGTATCTACTTCACCTTATTACTTCATAAAGTGCCCCTGCAAGACCATACCTGAGTTCCAGCCTCCCTGCACTCTATCGATGACGGCCTCGGACAGTCCAGCAGACCGGCCTCGACTACCGACTGCAGGGTTTCGTGGTCTCCAAGGTTGTCCACTGGGTGGCTATTTATCCATGAACTCCAGCCCTGGCGGCACTCTGGCACTATCACTTCCATCGTTGTAGTCGTAACAAATTCCTCTTCTTCCACTGCAGAGGTGTTCTTCGATTCAGCCGAGCTGTATTGCTTTTTTTTTACAGTTTCGTGCAGGCTCACGACTAAGCGTAGTTAAAGAAAAGTATTCCATTATTGTTGTTGTAGTCAAACCTATTAATTACTGCGAGGTTGAGGAGCTAGAATGTTTTCGTCGCTACTCTATACTTGTAAGTTCAGTTAGAGTGAAGGCACTTGACCTGATTAGAATCCATCCTCCACAAAAACTTCTTTCATGTGTTATTCGCATTAGCATGCTGAACACTAATTTATGGCAGGAGCTACATTGTGTAAATAGTTACTATAGTTCTGACATATACGCATCTATTTGTTGACCGATTGGCAAGCCAATCTGGTAAAACACAGAAATATCCGAAGAAGGGTTAAGTTATTACACATTACACAAACCATATGACAGCAATGTCTTTGGCGGTGAATTGTGAAAAATACGTCAGTCGACATGTATTTAGAAAATAAGGTAAGTATTTCAAGAAAATTACACCAGAACCTCGTAAGCTTTAGCTTATCCGTTAGTACTCGACTTTACTGCAGAAAGAGCTGTTTGAGAAGACAAGAACAAGGCATTCTGTTAACCGTGAAGAGTCTAATCAGTGCGCTAGAAAACACAATGAACCATATGCATGTGAATAGAAGCTTGCCAAGGTTCATGTCTTCCGGTACTTGTACCAGGTGTATGTGCCTTATTTTTTTTAGTTTATACAGCATCCTGCACAGCTTGGCAGCTTCAGGTTGAGGCGGATATGAAGTGAATGACAAATCATAGTAAATACTTAACAGCTCTACTTCGGGTGAATTTCAAAATTAGCACCAATTTTCATATGAGCACCCTCTCATGTTGAGGCAAGATACACTGTTGTTGCACATATCAAAAATAGAAATGCTCTTTCAAGCACTGTAGGACCAATTTTACTGCATCACCAACATAGTCTGGCATAGCTTTGGGGAAACAGATACCCCCAAAAGCAGCCTCAGAATTTTTTTTCGAAAGGAACTTGTTTTGTGAACTCATTGACTCGAAATAATTGCTTCGAATTTGTCCAGAAAAGTAATTACGTTAAAGCTTATTAAGTTAAATTTCGCAAGGCGGTCATTTATTCAGTTCAGTTTCGTACGTAATTATTGCCTGCCTTTTTCATTTTCCCAGCTCGTGGAGCACAACTGTACTACTGTGGTATTTACACACGGATTTTAAGGCGAAAGTCTTATATCTTTATGTTTAAAGGTCGCGTTGTGAAGTGCAGAAAATATCACGTGACCCAAGAAAGGCCAGAAGCGAACCAAAGCATGTCCAGTCGTCTTAAGAGATTATTAACCATTAGGAAAGGTAATTGATGATTGATCAGTGATATAATTAAGGTGGATTCGGGTAGATTAAGATGGACTAGGCTGTATTGAGGTGGATTAAAGTGGATTAGGGAGGATTAGGGTGGATTAGAATGGGTTCAGGTGGATTAAGGTCGATTAAGATGGGTTAAGGTGGATAAAGGGCGATTAAGGTCAATTAGGGTGGAGTAAGGTGCATTAGGGTGATCAAGGTGGAATAGAGTGGATTAAGGTGAAGTAGAGTAGGTGTTACAAGGATTTCGCTTTCGCGTCTCAGGTGATAGCAAAGTACACCAGAAAATGTTTCAAATAGTTATGTGCTGCATAAAAAAGAGGGAGGGGGGGGGCTGGTGTGGGTATGTCTAGCTTTACGGTGTCTTGTTAGCGGAATATGAAAGTTTAGGGGAAAAGCAGACACGCTAGCTTACAGTCAGTTGCCTGTAATTTAGTTGAGGCCTTATTGCTCACCACAGGGGCAGTACAGGCGCACTTCGTAGTCCAAGCAACCATGGGGTCCATTGTCACTGTTCCAGCAGCGCAGTCCCTGCCTCAAGGAGCATTCCATTTTCTGTCCTGTCTGCGTCGAGTGTGTCTTTTCTGAAAAAAGAAATCGCAGATATGAAGAGCTCCTATATCATGAATGTATGTCGAAGAGGTATATAAACAATGCGTCCGCTTTATCGTGTGACGTCAGCGATACGTTGTAGCGAAAGGTAAAAGGGGAGATAGGACGTTGCCTCAATCATACGCTAACTGAGCATAAACGTTCGTTGATAGGTGGGACACTAGCAAACCTTTCATTGTATTGTCGCGATTGCAAGTGTCCTTCTAAATTTTCAGGCAATATAGTTTTGTCCAGAGATAAGAAGGAAGAATTGTGCCCTTTCTTCGAGGCTTGGCATGTAATTAATAACGGTATCATGTGTGTAAGTCGGCCTGCGATTATCTTACACAGAGAGTAATTGTCTTGCTTAAGCAGTTATCTTTTGCAAGTGCCCGAATGTGTCCGAGATTGATGGGTTGGCGCTGCCTTCCTTTGAGCATACACAGATAAGTTTAGTGTCTTAATTCTTATGAGCTATTGTGTGACCTTTCAATTGATAGTTGGCAGTTGTGTCGTATCGTGTTTTCTTTCCTTCTTGTGTTTGTGGTTGCACGTCTGCCTTTCAGCAATACGAATAACACTATGGATATTAAAAGACGCGCACAGCACAATTACTTCAATGTCGAAAAAAAAATCCGTCGTATATACACACACGCTTTTCAAAACCATTAACGTATATTATATCCAACAAGTCCTCTAAAAGCTCAACTACTTCTCATACGAATGAATATCTGGAAGTAACGTTAGGCTATATATGATAACAGAAAGCTGGTCAGTTTCTCACCGCCGGCGACTCGGCACTCGATGGCTGCAGGCTCGACGCACGCCTTGCCCTCAGCCTGGAGCGTGCGGAGGTCCTCAAAGTCGCCTGGTCCTTCGGGACGGTCGTCGTTCAACCAGGGAGTCCAGCAGCCACCTTCGGGAGACGCTGTCAGGGGGAAAGAAAAGAAATATTTTTGCTCGATTCGATTTCTCTCTTATCATACACCGCTCACGACTGCTTGATCGTAGTGATAACTTAAATCCAGCACTGCTCGCACCGCTGACGAAGCGCTAAAAGCAAAACAGTCGCAAAGTAACGGTTACACAATCGTGGCCCTGGATTCATTTCTTATATCGCGCGCAGTGTTCTAGCATGCAGCGCGATTAGCTAGAATCATCATCATCATGAGACAATGTTTATGTCCACTGCAGGACGGCAGCCTCTCCCAGCGGTATCCAATTACCCCCGTCTTGCGCTAGCTGTTTCCAACTTGAACCTGCAAATTTCCTCATTTCATGACCCGACCTAGTTTCCTGTCGGCCTCGACTGCGCTTCCCTTCCCTTGTCACCCATTCTGTAACACTAGTAGCCCACCGGTTGTCTGCCCTATACATTACATGGCCCGCCCACCTCCATTTCTTTATCTTAGTGTCCCCTATATATAGAATAACGGTAATTCCCGTTTCTTCTCTTATCCACACCCCTCTCTTCCGGTCTCCTAATGTTACGCCTAGCATTTTTCATTCCATCCCTTTTTACGTGGTCCTTAACTTGTTTTCGAACCTCTTTGTTAACCTCCAAGTTTCGGGCCAATATGCTAGCATGGGTAGAATTTAATGATTGCACACTTTTATTTTCAACGGCAGTGGTAAGCTCCGATTAAGGATTTGGTAATGCCTGTCGTGTGCACCCCAACCCATTTTTATTTTCATGTGTATTTTTTTCTCATGATTAAAGTTCCTTGTGAGTAATTGACCTAGATAGCAATGATCCTGCACAGAATCAAGCTGACTAGCGATCATGAATTCTTGTTCCCTTGGCAGACTATTGAACATTATCTTTGTTTTCTGCATGTTAATCTTCAATCCTACTCTTACACTTTCTCAGTGAAGGTCCTCTATTATTTGTTGCAATTCATCCCCAGTCTAACTGAATAGGACGATGTCATCTGCAAAAAGAAGGTTGTTGAGGAAATCGCTGTTGCTCCACACCCCTGAGCCTTCCCAGTCTAATATAATGGATTCAATACTTCTAAAACTCCAGTAAACAGCATTGGAGAGATTGTGTCTCCTTGCGTGACCCCTTTCTTGATAGGTACGTAATTTTCTATTTTGCTTCTGGAGAACCAAGATAGCCGTGGAAACCTTGTAGATATCTCACAAGATATTATCTGATTACGCAGTAGATTCATAACTGCTGGTATCTCTACTGGATCAAATGCCTTTTTATAATCTATGAAAGCCGTATAAAGAGGTTGTTTGTACCCACCGTGGTTGCTTAGTGCCTAAGGTGTTGGGCTCCTAAGTACGAGGTCGCGGGATCGAATCCCGGCCACGGCAGCCGCATTTTGATGGGGGCGAAATGCGAAAACACCCGTGTACTTCAATTTAGGTGCACGTTAAAGAACCCCAGGTGGTCCATATTTCCGGAGTCCCCCAATACGGCATGCCTCATGATCAGATCGTGGTTCTGGCACGTAAAACCCCACAATATTATGTAAGTAAAAGGAATGGACAAGACAGCGCTTTGTCCTGCCATTCCTTCTACTTGTGCTCGCGACTGTACTTGCTGGAGCCCCATATACTGCCACCATGCGCCAACTGGCCCAGTAAACCACACGACTAATCTTGATGAATATTTTGTACAACACCGAAAGCAAGCTGGACCTATAATTTTTCAATTCTTTAACGTCTCGCTTCTTATGGATTAGCATGATGTTAGCGTTTTTCCAACTTTCTGGTACACTTGAAGTCGGGAGGCATTGTGAATAAAGGGCCGCTAGTCTTTCAAGCATAATATTTCATCAATCTTTGATTGAGTCGAGTGTTATTCCATCTTCTTCTGCCGCTTTTCCCTTGGACATGTCTTGCATGGCCACTCTAACTTCATCGCTAGTTATGGAAGGCGCCTATCTATCCTGTCCATCCCTACTTCCAGTAAAGGTTGCGTGGCTACTCTGGGTACTGTGCAGGTGAGCTGGCATACCAGCGGAAAAATTCCGATCCTAGGCTATTTCGCATGCAGCAAGTGGAACGAGGACATCGCTGCTACCGCGCGCCTGGCAGAGTGACGTTTGTTGAAAGGTTTCACGTGCATTCATATGATTTCCGCAAGAGCGACACTCGGTGCTACCCCCTGCTCGAATAGTGTCTATATCCTTTTTAGTAGGAACAAAACAGCACTGTCTAACGTACGCATTTTTCAATTTTATTTAATATTACAATGGCCCTCATGTTTCAGGTCTTGAAAAGCTTTCTTAGACCTGCAGACTTCCCTATCTCATGCATAGAAATTATATTATGTAACCCTACATTTAGTGATCTGCTCTTTGGAACCCTTTCTGATACTGTAACACAGCACTTGTTATCGTCTAATCAGTAGAAAAACACGACTTACGTGACCACACCGTTGTGGGAGCTGATGTCGCTGTGAAAACAAAAGAGGAAACAGAATAAGTGAGAACATCCACAGATAGCAACGTGCTACTTATCTTGTCCCACATACACAATACGCGCAAAGGTTTCTGTTAGAATTACAACAAAAATCCGTTACAAAGGAAATTTAAATGCTATTCTAATCCTCGTATAACGTCCTTAATGATTAAAGGGTTGTATGGCTTGACCTGAGGGCTTATCGATACACTGTTACAAATCACAAAGCAGGCGCTCTCACAATATTATGACGCACGAGAGGCAAGCGTGCTATCTTCCAAACCTGTCCCTCCTTCTTGCGTCAGTCATTACTTACTCGTACGAAAGCTAAGTTCATATTGCTGGTTACGTTTCTGGTGTTCCAGAAGTGCAATTCTAATATTGAAATTAACATAAGCATTTGTTGGCCATTTCATAATTTTGGCGCTGTTTGAGATGTTTAACAGCATTCATCTTTGTTTACACTGACCTTTCTTTTTCTTCACTTCACATACAGCAACGTCAGATGTTGGGCTACATGGTTCAACATGACTTTGGCTCCAGCTTAGACGTTAATCAGTTAGATTTTTAATCCTTCGGGCCGGCGTTTGTACTTATCTGTGCTTCGGTTCAACGCATTTTCCCATACCGGTCGACTTCTAAAAACCTACCGCGCACACCAGAGCTGCCTCAAGAGAGGAGCTATGAAGAGCAAAGAAGAGAGAGAAAGGAAGAGAAGCGAGGGCAAGGATCTCCGCGTGAACGTACTCGTCGCCTCCGGTGCGATGGTTGTGCCACAGCCCGGAACGCTAACGCAGCTCACTTTGTTGTACAGGCACTGGCACTTCTCGCAGTCCTGCTCCACGACCTCTCCGGGCTGCGATAGAAAAAAAAAAATACGTGACTTATTTTCGTTAGAATTCGCCTGAAGCTTTCACAAGAATATATTTCGGCAATATACGGACAGACGTTTTCTCTCCAAACTCCGAACATGATACTGAAATCTTGTGGACACGCAGCCTTTTTGTAAAGTAATGCTTGTTGACTTTCAGTGAAGAAACAACTCGGAAGCGCCGGGGCACCATAAGCGTACGGAAAAAAAAGACTTATTCACGACCTTGCCCGTACTACACAACAAAAATGACAGAGCCATGGTAACGCAAAGAAATCTGCAAAAATCTGCAGACAATATATAGACGCCCGAATTATTCTTTACAAGGGTAATTACCTGTCATCAGGATTTCTCATTATTTCCAGTTTCCTACACGTATAGTCCTATATCTCCTGTCACAACTCAGCATAGCTGGCCAAACACATGCTTCTTGTAAAAAGTTCTGCCGTTTTTTTTTTTCTTCCCAAGGCAGTTCACTGGCTTCCTCACCTATGCTGCCTGGAAACATTGAAAGAGAGCAATAATGACAATTTGAAAATTAACAAACACGAACTACAGAGTGTATTATGCGGTAAGCGTAGGGGAGGACTAGAGATTATTTTGTCCACCTGAATTCTTTAGCGTGCACCTAAATCTAGCTACACCACTTTCTTTAATTTTTTTTACAATTCGGTGTCATCGGACTGCGGCCGTCATACATGCATCGATTAACAATGATCGAACAAGGGGAGCGCTTCCCCCGAGCCAATTTTTTCAAAACGTGACTTGCCTCCGTTTGCGCTAAGACGAAAACAAGTGTTATTCGTCGTAGCGATGGCTGCCAGCTGAATGTCCTCTCATTTGCCCACTGTGGATAACTTAAATTGTCCTATCTCGTACTTACCCCTTCCCCTAACTAGAATTCAGTATATACGTGCGACTAGCAAATACCAGCGATTTCAGTCAACTGGACTCCCGTTCACGTCGGCGTTTTCGCTAATTTCCGACGCGGGTCGAGCGCGCTTACGGCGAGCGGTGCTTCCCTGCCCGGCACGGAGCAGGGGCACTGCTGGGCGGGCACGCAGCTGTCGCGGTCGAAGTGCACCAGGCCGTCCGGTCCGCAGTGGGAGCCCGCGCCGAAGCAGCCGGACACGCAGACCGCGTCGTCGCCCACGCAGAAGCCCTCGGAGCGCAGCGCGTGCAGAAAGTGGTCGCAGGTGGCGTTGCAGCGGATTCCGCAGTCGGACCAGCGGCTGCCCGGAGGACACACGCCTGCGTGAGAAGATCGTGACGTCACTCGCTCCCGGCCGGTACAGGCGCAACTCGCACGGAAGATTGTGTCGGTTATACCGTCGGGGGAAGTTTACGTCGGATGCTCTCATAAAGACTGTCGTATCAATGGGAATTGTTGC
This sequence comes from Dermacentor albipictus, assembly GCF_038994185.2. Taxonomy (NCBI): domain Eukaryota; kingdom Metazoa; phylum Arthropoda; class Arachnida; order Ixodida; family Ixodidae; genus Dermacentor; species Dermacentor albipictus. The sequence goes on from NC_091826.1 coordinate 10,205,348, forward strand.
ACATGCAATCAAATATAGGAAGCGAAGTTAAAAAGTGCATTCATATGAGAAAATTCGGAAGTTCGTAGGTACATTATCAAACACTTGTTTAGACAGCATCCGCGAAATATTATCCATCACACCTCCGGAATCAAGTACGGGTGCATCCCACGCGTTACAAAATGCCCACAAAATCACAAAATGCCCAGGGAATTGCAACCACATCTGTCGGGGTCATTTATTGAATATGAGAATGAGTTATCGTCGGTCGTGCACCTCTGCATCGCATGGAATTGTCAGGAATGAAACTAAACGCAATAAATGATGTTGAACAAATCGCGGAGGCGCGAAAACTAAATAAAGGCCTTCTCAATGCAAAACAACAAGCGGGCGTTATATGATACGAGCACCACAATAACAGAGCCAGTCTGCGGGCGTCAATGCGATCACATTCCGGCCTTTTGATTTCTCGTGAAGCTTTCCCAAAAACGCATTCCGGCAATATACAGGCAGACGTTTCCTCTCCTAACTCTGTACAGAAAGAAGTGCGCCAGATCCAGCGAGCTGTAATCTACATGCAGCGAAGCCTTGTGTGGATGCATAAAGAGTTTAAACCCGAGTGCACACGCACACAAACGTGTGGGCACACACAACTTATACCGACGCTTTTGTTAAGTGATGTTGCTAACTCCTAGCCAGTACTAGGACGCCTTGAACACATCATGACTTCAAAGCCAGCATGCGCATACGTACGTAGCACAATTCGAATTCATTCTATCCGCAAGAAACTTTTACTTCCTCTTTACCGTGCAGCCGTGATTGCTTCCAGTTTCAGTTTCAGTTTCTTAGTATATGCACTGCCTCGGTTGAGACTAAAGGCAGATAAACTCTGCCTGACTAGGTCCCAACACTCATACATTTGCTCAGAAGCAGCGAAAAATTGTAATAAAAACCAATTGCTTTTTACATTAGAACATGACAAAAATAGTTCAGATGCAGAAGTAACATCGCGAATAGGCATCTTAAATCATGTCACAAAATCACACAGTAATGCAACAGCGATAACCTATCGCAAGAGCAAAACGGCCTATTCAGCGAGGGAACAGCAAGGACGCAGCTTCCGCGGTCAAGAAACCCGGCTTTCTCAAAGAAAACCTTCGTTTTTAAATAATAATAATAATATTTGGGGTTTTACGTGCCAAAACCACTTTCTGATTATGAGGCACGCCGTAGTGGAGGACTCCGGAAATTTTGACCACCTGGGGTTCTTTAACGTGCACCTAAATCTAAGCACACGGGTGTTTTCGCATTTCGCCCCCATCGAAATGCGGCCGCCGTGGCCGGGATTCGATCCCGCGACCTCGTGCTCAGCAGCCCAACACCATAGCCACTGAGCAACCACGGCGGGTACCTTCGTTTTTAGAAAGTGCGCTACAGTGCATTGTTTGTTTGTCTGTGTACATTTCGAGCTTCAAGGAAACTTTCCATCCCCGAACATGCTAGCACTACGCTCCATCACGCTGCAGGCGGAGTCGCAGCGCAGTTCCGAAAGTCATTTTTGCTTGCGAAACCTGAGCGCATTTCTAGCACCGCAGAAAGACCGCCAACACTGACGCACTAGGGCTGAAAGCATGAGGCAGCGTGGTAAATTTTGGTTTGCAGAATGCTCAGTCTGGTGTTCTCCATTCTTTCGTTTACTGACTGCGGGGTGGTTAGTTCTCTAACAGCGCACCAACTTGTAGTTTATGCGGAAATAAAGTAACGGAAGCGCAGCACATTCAAGCAGAACAGGATAGTGTAGTTGATTGAGCCTGTAGATTTCTCGGCCGAAACGCTTACAGAGCATTAATTCATTCTATAGTCTTAGCCGCCAGGCAAAACACAATAAGGAGAGGACAGACGACAGTGCTGTCAGACGCGACGATTAACCTTTATCAGCTCACCCAAATTTCAGTTAGCTTTCCTTGAAGCTACAGGAATCAACAGGTAACAACTTTCAGCTCGATGTGCTCACAGAAAGACTTTTCCTAGGCGTAGGATTTTTTTGCCATGATACGGATTTCTAGCACAACGTATCAGCGAACAAAAGTTCGTACATATGCTACGTTGCATCCGTCTACCGGGAAACCCTGCCCTGCGCTGCAAGTACTGTGACCGATGCTTGCATCGCTAGTCGTGTAGTCGTGGTATGATGTTGTCGCACCAAAGCCTCACAATGGCTGTCCGTGGGATGGACATGATTGTGTACTTACTTATTGTTGTGGTAACTACAGGCGCCTGTGTCGAGGGGACTTCCGTCGATGGACCTGCGATACATTCGGAAGTTGGCCAAACAACAAATAAGTGTATCGATTAGGATATGAGGACTGCGATGCGACTTGATCATTTTTACTTTACGAGCAACGTAAATACAAGCGGCAAATCAATAATAAGTACAACGGGAGCGGCAAACAGCGCTTGTGTGTATGCCTGATCTTTTGATGACATTTTACGGTTCTTGCAAACTACCAAGTGGTTTCACTTACTTTCAAAAGTGGTGCTTGAGTTAGGATTTCTACCAAGCAGAAGTGACTTCCCCATTGATGTGCCTCAATTTTGGAGTTGTGACGCGTGCCCTAATGTTAGTAATTAAAGAGGTAAATAACACATTTTAAGTAATCAGCGAACGTACCGTCGTTGTTTTTTTTCGTAATGTCTGTGTAGTCACATCTGATATTTTATCGGGTACTTAGTACTCCTATCTCACTGCCCATTTCCTTAGCTAAGGAATGGCGCGTTGCAGGACGAAAATATACGAAAATAAAAAACAACATCCAAGAAATGAAACTTCATATAAAGAGTCAACAGACAAGGTCCGCTTTCGTTTCAACATTTGCGCTAAGACTAGAAAAACAGTTCGGCTGCACCTACGCTTGAAATTATGACCTCAAGAAAACTGCGTAAAACTTGTGTCCGGTGTTTCAGCTAAACTGGAGCAACCTAAAACAAAGAAAAAAGCGATGCCATCTGTGCGGATGAAACTGCTTGTATATTGTTAGGGACGTCCTACACAAACCACCGTCACGCTTGTGTCCTTATTAAGTAATTAGTAGTGACAAAGTAAGTAACTTCTTAATTATTACCGTCAGGACCAAACTGTCAATACAATGTTTCTTAAGGACGCCTAAAAGCATCACTGTTTTCGAAGTGTTACCGTTCGCGCAACTATTTCTCTTTCTTTCTCTCTGTGTCTTTTTTCGTTATAAAAGAGAGTACCCAAGACCTTTTAAAAGCGACTCTGGTCCGCCGCTAGCACTGCATAGTGGTTTTATTTTAAATGCAGAAAAAAATTTCCACAGGAAGTAACACGGCGCAAGGTACTGAAAGTGATATTTTTAGGTGTCCAACGAACAAACTTCGCATTGGAAGTGTGGCCGTAGAGTTATATCTAAAAATGAGTTAGTAATCACTACAATTTATTGTCATCATTGAAACAAACATAACTGAGGCTTCTTCACAAGGTTTCCAACTACAAGCAGCTAATCTCACCCACCCGAAACGCTTCTCATTTTTTCAAAACTTTTTGCATGTTAGCGGGGAGACCCTAGACATCTTTTTTATTATACGGTGCTTAGGCGACGCTGTCGCCTTTAATTGGTGTCGGCTGCTCTTTTTTACACACAGATATAAAAAAAAGAATTACCTTACAAGCATTAAAACTAAAAGACAACTCCAAGCAACAATAACACAAAGTGAAGTCACTTAAGTACACTAAAGTCAGTACAGCCCGGTCACGTAAGTGCAATAAAATCAGGGCACATAAGGAAACGCGGATGAGAAACGAAGGTACATGAATCCAGGCCATGAATGGGCCGAGATCTGGTCAAATTATTCACATAGAGTGAGTTTATCACAGATAAGGGCTCCACTTAATAAATTCTGAGAATACTTCTCACTTCTAGAAATCTTTGGAGGGCTAGTAACCGGCATCACAAAGACCCTAGATATTGTCAGCGACAGATCAGAGAACAGTAAATTTAAATACAAATAATTTCGCAGTTCTTCCTCCGTAAAAAGTTTAAATTTTCTCTTTTTAACCAGCTAGCCACCTTTGCTAATGCTACGTTCTATATGACAGTTGAGCGTTTTCTGTTCTTGCGAAGTTGAGCAACCAAAGTGTACAAAGGAGACTTCGTACAGCCAAGCTACATGCTTACGGACCTTTATGGCGTTCAACACCTCCGGCCACCTTAAATAGCCCATGAATCGGCTACATCAGAAGGAAGCACTACTGCAGCTGCATTTGCCCCATTTTTCTTTCTCGTTTACAGTCGCGGTACAAAGCCGTGACACATTCAACGTCACGCACGACCAATTTATAAGAACTAAAGCAGCTGCTATTGCGTACTGAATAGCTTTGTTGATGGACCCTCTTCATCCGTTAACATATCACCTTCTTGCCACTCACATTTGCAATAGGCGCGAACTTTGTAGTCGACGCAAGGTGTGCCAGGCAGGCACAGGAGTCCCTTCTTATTGCACGGCTCGGCAAACTTGTTCATTTCTTCCCCTGCGTGCCCACTGTGCGCCGGGTCCACGGGCAGACACTCGACGGCTGCCAGCTCGGGACAGATCTCCGAGAAGTGCGCAATGTTGGCCAGCAACTCGTTGTCTCCGCCATCGTCCGAAGGGCTGTCCTGGTTGATCCACGGAGTCCACGCGTCGCAGTAAGGCCCCGTAACTGCAATCGGTGTTGTTGATTACTTTGTGCGTGGAATCACTGAATCGGTACCGCGCTATATGAAATCACTGCAGCTGTATTCACGACAGGTGTCAGACACAGACAGACGTGCACAATGAACATTTTTTTGAACCTTTGAGAAAATGTATTTGTCCCGTAGCTTACACTCTCACTCTCTAAGTTGTTAAGATTGAACGACTGGTAAGATCAAATGAAGATTTTTTTTCTTTTTGGCAAATAAACGTGATGATAGCTGCGACAGGCGACACCCTAGAATTGATTTATCGCTATCACAAAATCTCCTATCAAGCCCTCTCGGTGTGCACCCGACGGTAACAATCAATGTTCAGTTCTCAAATACGGCTTCTCTCATCACAAGTGTGCTTTGAATTTGTCATCTTCAAAAAAAAAAAAGAAGAGAAAGAAAGAAATTTTTAGCGACCGTAACGACAAGGATGTTAGCCATGGAACAAACCAACACCTTTAAAGGTGCAAAAATGTTTACTGTATAACTCACACATCTGCACCGACGAAGAAGTGCTCGCAACTCATTTTTCAGGAATAACCGCTTGTCTCATATCGTTACTCCATTTACTAGCGTTCACGCGGGCTCGAACAAATGACGTTTTCTCTTTATACAATGTAAACGTACCCGTTCAGAGAGATCAAAAGCTCTGGAACGGGGAATAACTCCGTGAGAGGTATTTCATCATCATCATCATTATCATCAGCCTTGTTATGCCCATTGCAGGGCAAAGGCCTCTCCCATACTTCTCCAGCTACCCCGGTCATGTACTAATTGTGGCCATGTCACCCTTGCAAACCTCTTAATCTCATCCTCCCACCTACCTTTTTGCCACCCCCTGCTACGCTTCCCTTCCCTTGGAATCCAGTCCGTAACCCTCAATGACCGTCGGTTATCTTGCCTCCTCATTACATGTCCTACCCATGCCCATTTCATTTTCTTGATATCAACTAAGTTGTCATTAACTCGCGCTTGTTCCCTCCCCCAATCTGCTCTTTTCCTATCCCTTAACGTTACACCCATCATACTTCTTTCCATAGCTCGTTGCGTCGTCCTCAATTTAAGTAGAACTCTTTTCGTAAGCCCCCAGGTTTCTGCCCCGTAGGTGAGTACTGGTAAGACACAGCTATTATACACTTTTCTCTTGAGGGATAATGGCAATCTACTGTTCATTATCTGAGAATGCCTGCCAAACGCAACCCAGCCCATTCTTTTTCTTCTGATTATTTCCGTCTCATGATCCGGATCCGCGGTCATTACTTGCCCTAAGTGGATGTATTCCCTTACCACTTTGAGTGCCTCGCTACCTATCGTAAATTGCTGTTCTCTTCCGAGACTGTTAAACATTACTTTAGTTTTCTGCAGATTAATTTTTAGACCCACTCTTCTGCTTTGCCTCTCCAGGTCAGTGAGCATGCATTGCAGTTGGTACCCTGAGTTACTAAACAAGGCAATATCATCAGCGAATCGCAAGTTACTAAGGTATTCTCCATTAACTCTCATCCCCAATCCTTCCCAATCCAGATCTCTGAATACCTCCTGTAAACACGCTGTGAATAGCATTGTAGAGATCGTATCTTTCTGCCTGACGCCTTTCTTTATTGGGATTTTGTTACTTTTAGAGGTATTTACGTCTATCTAAAGACGCTACCAGCACTCCATTCACTTTGGATCAAGTGCACGCAGTGTGTTCCCTGGTTTATTTTTCCTGCTTTATCCTGATGAGAGCAGACCGGTTAACCTGTCAATCAATATGGCTTTCCGACCTGTCGTTCTGTTCACGCTTAATGCATCTGTAGGACGCCATCACATTCCCTCAAACTTATATATTGTTCCTTAACTGGACGCAATTTTTTAGGAAGATTGCCCTGCGGCACAGATATCCATTTAAATAAAAGTGTGGAGCCCCATCCTGAAGTAGGCATTTCAATAGGGGCTTAACGGAACTCGGCATGCATGCGTCAAGACCTAAACCGTGTTTGTCTGATCTGTTTGTAGCTTGGAAGCTCTTGATGTTCTTTCACGGGTACGTGGCTAGAGCCACAACGAGTGGTGTGGGCTGTTCTAATAAATATAGTCTAACTAAATAGGAAGCTTTAAAAAAGAGGATCGCTAAAGTATGCTACCAATGGTACGTAAATTAGCCAATAGCATCATGGTATAATGCGGAGCATCTATAAAACCTCTTCGCTCTGAGTTTTCTTTTATACAGTCCCTCTCATTAGTTTACCTTTTCGCTAAATATATTTACCAAATGTTTTTTCTTCAAATATTTCACTGTTAAATTTAGCAAACAGTCCCAGCCCTTCCGCTACTATGGCTCTCCCAACATGCCTAAAGCTCAATTCTTGTTGAAACCATTTCGTGTTCTCTCACAGTCAAAACGCCGCATCCAACACACCGAGCCAATACAACGGAACTGGAGCACCGCAACTTCATTGAAGGATAACAAAGCGAGATAAAGAAAGACAGCGAAATACAACCTTCGGGGGACATGCAGGATAGGTGTCGCATGTGATGTCTGCTCTCGTCTCAGGCGCCTAAAGCACAGGCTAATGCGGACAAGCTTTTGCCGCGTAGTGCATATAATAGACACCGCATAAAACAACCCTTGCATATTTCACTCCTCAGCGCTGGTGATCTTTACGCAGTGATTCCAGAAACTGCATTTTTACTTTCTCACCATTTATCTATGGTACTGCTTTCAGTTTATCACACCTGACTTATTTCTGTGGTTTCTGTGTCACCCCATTTATTTTTTACTCTTTAGTAAGCGTCCGGGTTAGAGCGACGTTCACCTCGAGCCTAAGCTTAAGGCTGCGCCAGCCGATCGGTGATTCTTGCCTGCCATTGCAACGAGTTGAGAAATAGTGTCGCACCTTCCCTGCGCCGTTGTGACAAATCTGTCAGCTGATAAAGCCGTGCGACTTCCAGAACCCGCCACGCACGGCATGCGTTCTCTTTGCGCCCTTTAATGATGACTTTTATTGGCCACTCCGTAACTCTGTCGGTGCTTACGCGTCTTCACACTTGTTTCTCTCAACCAACTTCCGGCATAAGGTGCGATGGAGACAGTTTTTATATTTATCCGATGGTATATCCGGAATTTCCTTTTTCGTTTTTTTTCCCCTCTCTGTTTTTGGTGCGCTAGTTCTGTAAACTGCACCCACAAGAGCTGCTTGCCATAGTGGCTGACTTCACCTGTAGAAAATAAACAACACTTATTGCGGTGTTACTGCTTGTTTTCTCGTTTTTCATTTTTTTTTTCATCAACGTTGCTCGCAGACACCACTTTATCTTTCGTCAGTCTACCCTGGAACGCCTTTTTAGGCTGCATATATTCGCCCTCATAGCAAGGGAAGCACGAAGAGAGGATCTCAAAAGTGCCGCGCCACCACTGCGCTGTTCCGTCAAAAGCTAACATAGTTTTATGACTAGTGCGTGAAGCCGCCGATACAGAATTTTGCAAGGGGGCGTTACAGTTATTTGCTTTTTTTCCTCTTTCCTCTAAGTAGGCTATAGGAAACTACAGCGCTTCTTTATAACCTTGATCCTACCTCGAAAACCCAGATGAAGGTTCAGCATTTTTATTCCTGCTTTCTTCCACTCCTTCCTAGTAATCTTACCTATGCTGACATCGTCTCTTCAGAAAACGGGCGGGAGCTTCTCGCGAAGACCAGAAAAAGAATTTGTTTCATCTCCTGTGGGAATTTTCTCTTCGACATGTGATCCTGCGCTGCTCGCGTTTCCTAAGCTTCACCCCCGTCTACGGCGCTTCGTTGATCCCACCCTGTTCATTGCCTTGCTTCTTGTTTTCCCGTACTAAGCACAACAGCAGATTTCCGCGAACTGATTGAGCAACATTGCACTATGTGCCCATTCAAGAAATTTGCTGTTGGACATTGTAGTTATGATGTGCTAGACTTGTTGCGCACGAATCCTTTCTTTCTTTTCGCATTGTGTCCATCCCTGCGTGCATCACGATCTACATCTGGGGATCCTTACACAACGCCATATGCTGACGTGTTGCTCGAAACAACATTCCACATGCAATCATTGACGAAGCGCAAGTTGAGCCTTCTGTATATATGTGAATGATTGTGTGAGACGTTCAATATTTGGCAATATGGGCGTTCAAAAGTTACCAGTTCGGAATAGAAACAAAACAATTTGTAGACTGTTTGGCCTTGCCTACTACGCAATATCGTGCGCACGCATATTTTCTCTCGAATGCAGGCATGGAACGTCCGCAGCTAGTCTGGCTTGTCGCTGTTCATCAGTTTCGGCAGCACGCTTGACACGCTTGTGCAGTCTGTCGTTCTCCAGTTGCTTCTGCCGCTCTTCGGCAGTTTCGTCGGCTCGTTTCAACGCCATGAATTGTCTTCTTTGTTGCTGCTGTCGCAATCACTTAGCCACAACTACCTCGATCGACTCCCGCTGACTCTGCGGCCGAGATCGTTGTTCTCGGCGCTTGGGGCGACGAATCTTTTCTTTGGACATTTACGACTACGATCCCCATTCACTTTCCGGGTTTATTTTCACACATACACACGCGCGCGTCGTTGCGCACAAGGCGAGGGGTAAGAGAGCAATGAGTAAGTGGCATAGCACGCGTGCAGGTTTTATATGGAGAGCCGTAGCTTATCATGACGTCACGCGCAGCGCCGCGCGCAAGCGTCGTTCACGGAAAACAAAGGCGGAGCCGGCCGTTCTGTAGGCACAGAAGAAGAGGGTAGCGCGTGGGGCTGTATGAAGAGGCTTCAAACAGACAGAGGCGAAATCCAGGTTGGTAGGCTAGTGGTGCTTTCGCACTAAAGCATATCAAGCCATGAGATATTGCGAAACGAGCTATTCTTGGCCTACCTCATTAAGTTTGTACGTGCCATAAGGCTATCGCGCTGTCGACGATCATCGTTGTCATCATGTGAAGAAGTAAATCCGCCATACAATACCATGGACATGAATTGTGGTTCTAAGCACCACAATGACAGCCGCGGCTCTCGCATAGTGCTCCTCTATTTATTCATTTTTTACCTATCAGCAAGAGAAAGTACTCACGTGTCACAGTCGTCGGTATGAAAGGTGCTGGTGTCGTTTCTTCGGCTAAAAAGAGAGAGAAAGAAAGAAAAATTGGTGATACAAATTCAAGAGAAACTCTAGAATTCAATCCAAGATCAACAATGGGGCTGACAGATGGAGTAGCACACTCTAGTATAAAGGTTATAAACAGGAATAGGGTGCCTCAGAAAGGCTGGCGCATACGCTTTGAAGTTTCACGAGAAATTATAAGACAACGGCTGTTTCATTTTCGTGGTCGAAGGAAGTTAGGAAGTTGCTTACATTGTGGCGTTCTCAAAGGAAAGAACGCGATGATCTGTCTTCTGCACTATCTATCTATCTATCTATCTATCTATCTATCTATCTATCTATCTATCTATCTATCTATCTATCTATCTATCTATCTATCTATCTATCTATCTATCTATCTATCTATCTATCTATCTATCTATCTATCTATCTATCTATCTATCTATCTATCTATCTATCTATCTATCTATCTATCTATCTATCTATCTATCTATCTATCTATCTATCTATCTATCTATCTATCTATTTATATATATATATATATGTTGTGTGTGCGTGTACACGAAGGTTTAGTCTGCATGTGCTATTTCGTAATCAATTAACAAAGGATTCCGAGGAGGGAGATAAAAGGGGAAAGTCAATTGAAGAGACAGGGATCAGACAAGGATCAGATGGAGGAAATGAGTATCAGACAAGTGCCCTGTTGGCTACCTAACGCTAGGGCAAGGCGATAAAAATGTGAGAGCGAGAGAGAGAATGCGGTGGGAGATAAGGAAGGAAAGACGCGGTAAAATCGCGCAAGAGTGCGGACAGCACCACTGAGTCGAAGGTGTTCACACATTCCAGTTGCCCTCAAGAAGGACATTGGTGTCTTCTCGCAGTCTTCTGAATTCCGAAAGGGGACGCAAAAGTAAAGGAAGGAATACGTGATGCTCATGCGGGTTTGGCGAAGGTACACTACAGTGCAAGCACACCGTAAAGTAAGGTATAAAACAAATAGTAATCACTGACGACAAGCTGACTGTACAAAAAAAAAATGCTTGTTATCAGTGCACGAACCAAAATGAACTGCCTCAGGGAAGCTTGCCACTGTTTGAGGCGTACAACCATGGGGATAATTAAATGTCATATATCCAAATGGCGATCGTGTTTCTGCGTGTGATGTAATTCTTAGCGTAATAAAGACGAGTCGAAGTTCTGCGTCAGTTCCGCGTTTAACTTTCTTTCTCCCATCTTAATGTTGTGTTCCCAGATCACATTTCTGAATACCTGTACCAGGCTAGCCCATATTTATATCACGCAGTTTGACGCCCTGAATCACTACTGGGTTCATCAGAGACGCCGTAGTGGAAGACAGCCGATCACTTTTACTCACCGGAGGTTTTAGCATGTACCTAAAGGACGGCGAAAAATCGTTTTTGACTTCCGCCCCCATTGAAGTGTGGCCGCCTAAGCCGGGAATAAAACCCGCGACCTCGTCCTCAACAGTAGAACATAACAGCTACTGACGCACCCCGGCGAGTACAGCGCTTGCTTGTGATGTCGGAGCACCACGTGACTTTACATTGCTTACGCTAAGAGTCGGATAAATATACAGTACAGGAAAGCCCAGTGGTGCAGAACTCCGAAGCGCTAGTCACGGTTGGTATGATGCACATTCCTTTATTGTCTCTTAATCGGCTGTTATAACACAGGTAGGATGCTCACCGCACTGGCAGTAGACCCGCATCTCGTAGTCGGAGCAGGACCCGTCGTACTGGTCTTCCTTGAGGCAGCGCAGCCCGGTCGCAACCGAGCACAGCATCGGCTCCCCGGTCTCGTTCCACGGCACGTGACCGTCGATGGTGCGGCACTCCACCTCTGCCATGTTGTCCACCGGGCAGCGGTCGGCGTGTGCCAGCAGGATCTCGAAATCGTTGCCGCGCTGCGAATCCACCGCAGGCAAGACACTTTGTTTACCACTACAGAGCGTTCTCAGAGCATTCTTCAGAGCGCAACCCTAAGGCGCCCGCTCATGCGGCGAGCGTCAGCATCAGCGTCCTAACTTGTAACCGAGCGAACGAGCAGAGCGACAGATGAGAGTGAACGCGCAGCGCAGCGGCGGATGACAAAGGCGGTGAGGTGAAGAGAGAGCGAGGAGGAAAGCGGAGGAGGTGGGTATGGAGAAACCGTGAGGTGAAAAGCGTAGTGCCGCACACCAGGGGCTTTGCGGCGACGACGGCTACGAGATGACGCCAGAGTCGTGCGCTTCGTCTGTATGGAAACAAAGCGCTGCATGAGCGGAGGTTGTCTGCGGCGGCTGCTGTGAATCACGCCCACGCGTCACCCACGCGTTCCTCTCGCGATCTCCCAATTAGCGAAGCAGTCGCTTCACACTTCGCTCCCTTTTCAACATGCCGCACGAGACGGATTGTCTGCGCCAGCAAAAAAAATAATAATAATAATAATAAATAAATAAATAAAAACACGTATACAGCTATAATCGTCGGTGAATTTCTTGTTTGTTTGTTTTTGGCTTGGAGTGACACTATCAGTCAGCATCTCAGCCAATAAATAGACCTCCAGAAAAGTTTAATAAAACCATAAAATTCCAAAGCCCCACAGTCATAACCATTAGGTACACTCTGTAACAATATTGGTGCCACTTTTCGCACAGTTGAACCAAGGGATTACCTAGGAACATGGAGACGGTGAGACAGACGCAAGCAAAGCGCTCTCAAAGAAAAACGTCAATGCGATAAAAATGTAAACATTAGAACTAAAATTTAGCAGTGATGATAATAATGCAAGAACATTTCATAAATCACTTAATTATGCTCCTTACCGTCCTCGTCAGCTATAGTTTACTTTGCTACTTCCTTAGCGATATGGGCCAGCATGTCTGAAACCTTAAATGGTACGATATTTCTACATCCCGCCAGATTTGCTTCGATCTCTATGCTTTGGTGAGCAACTGGCTGAATAAAATAAAGGTTGGGGATTCGATGAATAAAAAAAAGATCTATCACAAAGCAAGAACTCAATTGAACACATATGGGAAACCTGGCGTTCTCTGTGTTCATACTCTGGCTATAACTTCGAGTTTACACATTCCTCGCTTTAGTTGTACATACCGGCTCAAATACACGATACGTTGTGACAGTGGAATCATAATCATTGTATGTTGCGTTTAATCATAAATTTGGACGTAGATGCTGGGCTACTACCTGAAATTCAGGTGTCGTCATGCTGTACCAGTCCGACCAGCCGCTCTGGTTGCAAGTCATCAGCTCCAGGGGGCACGGCCGGCCAATGCACTCGATTTGACCTTTCTTGCAGTAGCTGCGAAAAGCGATGTCGCGCAAACACTTGTCAACCAACCTATGGCACTCTTTAGAGCGAAGTCAACGCGATTTGAAAGGATCTTTGAATTTGATTGCTCTTAATAAATTAACCTACGACATCAACGTCGAAATATGTGTAAAGCTTGTCCTGGTGGCCTAGGTGATGCGGATTTATTGAGAAAGCGGACTAAACTTTAAGTGCATGCGTACGTCCATCTACGCATTTGTTATGTTCGCCATAGTCTTATCGATCGAAGGTCCTAGGATGGTTTTATGTGTGTGTATATATATATATATATAATGTTAAACCTATGAAACCAACAACCAAAGACAGCAAGGACAACGCAGGGGACATTACTTGTACTGACTAATTGAATTAAACAAATCAAAACCTAATGGAAATGATAGTGGATGAAAAAACTTGCCGCATGTGGGGCACGATCTCACGTCTTCTCATTACGCGCTCAATGCTTTACCACTTGAGCTCCCACGGCGCCACTTTCCCATCCACTTTTATTTCGATTAGTTTATGACATATTTATTCCAATTAGTAAGCACGAGTGATTTGCGCTGTGTTGTCCTTAATTTCTTTGTTTGTTGGCTTCTTATGATATGACTGATACAAAATCGGACCCCTCGGTTAACCCCTTTCATCTCGTTCTTTATATATATATATGCCTATGGCATATTTTTTAGCAAGCGTAATTTGGAAAATGAGATGGGTGACGGCATACAAGTGTGGCAGAGCAAGACAACACTTTATAAATGATAAACTTATAGAAGCGTCTTGTTGAAGTGCTACCGAAAAGGGGCGACCTCCGCTTATCGATGCCTCTTTCATTCAAAATGCAAACCTCGATGTGGAGATAGCCTGGTTTTCCGCGTGATGTGCGCTTTCATGGACTTCCCTTCTCATGAACACTTACAGAACTGAAAATGTATATGTTCTTGTGGCGATTCCCTTTTTTTTCGTGCATTCTTTCCCCCCCCCCCCCAAGTCATTACCATGTGCCGTAACAATTCGGTGCTGTTGTGTTTGTTTTTTGTACATATGGCCTCGCGGCAAGTTTCCCGACAAAACTATTCATGGGTGAGAGAGAGAGAAAAAAGACATGTAAGAAGGTCAAACACATACACGACCAATTAACTGCCATAAAGCACAGAGCGATCTGGAGAGTAAAGAGAAAGAAGGCACATCTTTTTCATATTTCGAGCAGGGCTGTCTTGCGACTTAGTAAAGAAATGAACATAAGCATTTATACTACGCGTATGATCGCCACATTTCATATAGGTTCTTCTGAGTGTCATAACCTCCCAGATCCCGCATGAAAACCGCTTGATTTCAAAGCGACAAATAATACGCATTTTGTGTCATAGGCAGTCGTTGCCACACGCTGCGCCCCAAGTGCCTCTCGCCCACCTAAACACAGTAGCATTATCTCAACAAATTTCACAGCGCTCTTTCCTAAACTCTCAAGAAGCTTTACACTAACATTTCGCTGAGTTCTCGAAATGATGCACAAAACCGCAACAATAAAGCCTGACCTCTCCTTGACAGCTTCATTTTATTGAGATAGCAATTATATGGACCCCCAGATGGATTTCTGCCGTCGCCGTGATGTTCCATATGAGTGGAAGCGTGTGAGCGTGAGCCGGCGAACGCGGTTCAATCTTGCGTGCGCGAGCGAGGGACGCGGCCCGGATGCGTGCCTTCTCCTGTGGCGCGTGAGGCAGGGGAGTGAGACGAGGGAGGGGACTCGTTCTTCTCCGGCGGCTGATACGGTGCCTCGATGTCCTCCTCGCCCGCCGCTCCGTGCAAAGTGGAGCCAACCGTATTTTGCGGCGTTGGCAACGCTAACCGCAGACGCCGTATACAAAGGGTCGCGTTGCCGGCGCTTGTGTGTCTTGAAACCGACCTGCGAATTGGCCAAAGTGCGCGCCTGCGCGGGGCTCATCTTCAAAGCAATCTGCGATGTTTGCAGAGTGCGCGTAATGCCGGTAGCTTCGTATGCGCTATGCATTCGACATTGCGTTCGTGCTGAAGCGACAGATGCACGGAGGTCGACTGGCTCGCGACTGCTGCCGCGATTCCTCACTCCAGAAATTCCACAGCGAGTTTTCGCGCTCATCGAGACAAACGTGTTCATGTTTACCTGTGCGCGCCTGATACCGTGCTGGTTAGTTTAGGTAAAGCACATTGACAGGTTAATTGGTTTGAATCCATGATAGAATGGGTAAGCGCGACAGAGCAAGGACGCAGAAAGAAGCAGACACACAAAGACAGCGCTCTCTCTGTGTGTTCGTTTCTATCTGCTTCCGTGTTGAGCCACGCTTACATATTCTATCATTGTTAATTTAGTTTGTAAGCGAATTTTTATAGGTTTATACGGCAGATAAAACTACTATCCTTACTTCGTACCGCTATCTACTAATTTGCTATCGCAATCGGTGCTTCGCCTCTCAGGTGGAAGTGCGAATTTTTCCCCTCCTTTCTTTCTTTTTTGGGTGATTCAATCAAGCATACTCTAGCTACCACGTTTCCAGCACCATTTTAAGACTAGCACGCGTTCCTCGATGAGCAGCGAACATAATTAATGCGCAGGTTGGACGCGGCAGGACGCAAACACCATCCGAACGCTGCATAATATCGCGAAAAACACGGACTAAAGTGGATAGAAAAGCAGGTCTCTCGAAGAGTGGACGGACAAAAGGTGGAAGCGCTGCATGAGCGGCTTGTTTGCATTGATCTCAATGACGCGCCCCCTCCTCCTTTATTCCCGTCCCCCCCCCCCCCCCCATCTGTTTCTCTGCTCTCTTTGCTTGTGTTAATCATGCAGTGGTTTCGCACCACCGCTCTGTACAAAAACACGGTTAATTGGAAAGCCTGGTCAGGTGGAGGGCACACACCCCAAATTGAGCGAAGCGGATGTAGCAACGGGCTCAGTAAAGCTGAGAAAGTGCTCTACAGCGTGCTAAACTTTCTGGGCCTTTTCAGCATCGTTAGATTAATTTTTGTCATGCATTTAGAGTTTGCCCGTTGTGCCTCCAACTTCTTATGCAGAAAACACGTTTCAGAAGCGAACGATATGCATTAATTTGAGCTATATGATGTAAGCTGGAGGTGGGAGTCGGAGTACAGTTAATAAGGTGTGTAAGTTTAATGCTTTCTTACGCAAATCACTTAATCTGAGCCATAGGAGGTAAGCTGGAGGAAAGTGTCTAAGTTTAATGCTTTCCACGCAAATTGCATGGAGATCCACTGGGCCGCAGCGCAGATGTGGTCCTAAGTTTCCACTGCCCTCAAGGCATGTTATTCCCTCCCTTTACCGTCTGCTGTGAAGGCTGTTGTGACATCACTGCGCAGGGACACTTGAAGAGCAGGGGAAGAGGCCGTTGCGTACGTGCGTGTGTGTGTGTTTCTGTGTATGTGTGTTTGAGTGAGTGAGTGAGTGAGTGAGTGAGTGAGTGAGTGAGTGAGTGAGTGAGAGTGAGTGAGTGAGTGAGTGAGTGAGTGAGTGAGTGAGTGAGTGAGTGAGTGAGTGAGAGTGAGTGAGTGAGTGAGTGAGTGAGTGAGTGAGAGTGAGTGAGTGAGTGAGTGAGTGAGTGAGTGAGTGAGTGAGTGAGTGAGTGAGTGAGTGAGTGAGTGAGTGAGTGAGTGAGTGAGTGAGTGAGTGAGTGAGTGAGTGAGTGAGTGAGTGAGTGAGTGAGTGAGTGAGTGAGTGAGTGAGTGAGTGAGTGAGTGAGTGAGTGAGTGAGTGAGTGAGTGAGTGAGTGAGTGAGTGAGTGAGTGAGTGAGTGAGTGTGCATGTGCGAGATCAGGAACATTTTTTTCGATGGTCGATACCGCATAGGTAATTTGCATCTGCATGGATGTCTGTAACGATGTGACAATCCTTAAGTACAGCTTTGTTCTTTCCTCATACTTCTCAGACATCTTTGCGTGATCGGCTGGCGTCGTCAAAAGGGCTGTTTTGCGCTAACGCCTGCTCGTCTTCGATTAAACACCTGGCGCCTCTCTCGCGATACCCTTACAAACGGGGCAGGTGGTGTGCTTTGATTAACAAAAAGCTAATACTTATACTCGGTCACAAAATCTTATGGAGCACGAAATCTGAGAAAACGCTGAATATCTGCACAGCCTCACAACGCAGCTTAGCATTCGCATTTACAGACTCTACCAGTATAAGGGAACCACATTGTGATTTTCGGTTTTCTGAGATCCTTTTGTGCTTGTTGGTACATTTAACAAGACGCTGTGTACGTTTTTCATTTTCTTCTGAAACGTGTATATTGTCTGGCGCAACTGCATTGGGGCGTCTGGCTCGGACTGATCTGAAACACGGATTTCATCAACCGTGCACTTCTGTGTGCGCGCAGACTAGTTTCCCAATGTCACCACAACCTCGAAGCTAGAAGCAGACTCGCGCTACCTTTTCTGTATTATGCATAGAACTACTCGAAAAGTAAACACCGTTTCAATAATCTCTATTTTCATGGGTTTATTTCGCGCAGCCTGCGGGAATGTCTACTTAGGCGTTATTTATTCGCTGGTATGCGGAACTGCTTTTGCACGTCGTAATTTTATGACTACACTATTACAAAGTAGCATTGTACACGGATTTTATGAAGTTTCCTACAATAGTTGAATGACTGAAGGTATAGGCATGTGGGCAAAATATATTTATGTGCACATGTGCAAATAAATATATTGCTTTGCTCGGTGAGGGCTTGAATGAAATCGTGCTTTCATTTAGTCTTGCACATTATTACCCGTCGTTGTTGCTTCTGCGTGTCAAATGCGGGCGATTGGGCTGGCCTTGCAAATGATAAGATTCCTTCACAGATGTATGCCAATGTGACAAAGACAGCGGAGCTGTGTAACCCATGTTTCACACCTTTCGGAAGTATACTAGGGGATTGTATGCTGGCTCCTGACCTCGCTCGAATGCAGCAACGGCTGCTGTTGCGTTCGATCGTGGTCGTGGCTGACTGTGCTTCAGGAGGCTCCCAAACAGGCTGCGTTCCAGCGCCACGGCGTCGGCTTCCATCACCGCAGTCTTACAAATTCCTAGCTGACCTCCAACACGGAGCTGGCACACCGCGTCGTGAGAAGCATGAATTGCCGATTACTGGTCAGAAAAACCTGCATTGAAGTTCTCTGTTCGAATGACATATGCGTATGGTAGCGTTTATTTTATTATCATTGATCGCTGCGTTTCAACGCTAAGTCGGGGCTCTGACACAAATTGCATTGCATTTACATTTCGATACTGACCACGCAATCGCATGCCACGGCGCGAAAACCATTGCGGAACTTCCTTTAACAGTTTCACTGTAAGAGAGCCAATACGAGACTACTAGGCAGTTATTAAGAACCAACTGAGAGCTTGGTTGAACAGTGTCCGCTTTCGGAATATGTGAATGTAGTCGAGTGAGCGCAATTTGTTATCGGCCGATGAGGTGAGAGATCGCGTGTAGGCACGGACGGCTTCCCTGTACGCGCCATATCATCGTTTGTCCAGCGAGCACTACCGCACGCCCCTTGTACATTGATTCGACTGCTGTCAATTGCACCGCGGCAATCGCATCGGCTCGTCCACTCGTTAATGTTGTTGTTTTCGGCGGACCTAGCCTTGCATACCGCACGCAATCGCCATGCGCGAGTGATTCTAGTTAGGTTGGAAGTTTCATTCTCTGACGCCATGCCACAGCTCTACCAGTCAAGGGCCGGGATAACGTAACGATTCTATTCCAACGCTATTTCTTTTCACACTTCGTCAGTGGCCTGAACGGCACTCCTCGCACGTTGTCGCCCGTCTAGACCGACAATGAATGGCGAATAAGAAAACAGGAATATAATAGGGTGAATGGAACCCGTTCATTATACCTGCTCAGAGCTCTCTTAAAGGACGAGACAGGAGAGCTTGTTCTTGTGACTTCTTGCGTACAGAGTCGAATATTTTTAGGTGAAACTGCCTCATTAACATCCCAGCACTCAGAGTAGTTTGAATATGGAATGAATGCCTTCAGGTTATTCTTTTATTCACGTATCTCCGAGGGAACCATCATACTATGTCGCCTTTAGTACGAACGAAATGCTTTAGAACGAAAACAGCGCGTTTGTTCGTCCATTTAGTAAGCGCTGCTATTATTCTGTATATTTCGTAACAACTAGCCTAATAGCAAGCTTTCACAAAGGGGTTCTTAGCTAGAAATTGACCCTGTGTAAATAGCTCGGTGAATGCCCGTCTCCGCGGATGTTGGGTCCCCTAATTCACACACCGATACGCACCACGACTGGCACGGGTTGGGCGTGGCCACCCGCTGTCCCTCCTTGTAGAGGACTCCGCCGACGTTGCAGCCGGTCTCTGGCGGGGCCTCGCAGTCGGCGTAAGGCACGCAGCGGTGGTCCGTGGCGTTGCGGTGCACCTCGCCCGTCGGGCAACGCGCCGGCGTGCAGCCTTCCAGGCACACGGGCGCCGCCTCTGGGCAGTCGGTCTCGGACGCCGGGTGGGCGCAGTTGGGAGGCTCGCAGCCGCTCACGCAGGCCGAGTACTCGTCGCACGTCTCGCACTGAACCGCTGTTGGGAGCGAGTGGGAAGAAAAACTGTGCATTCACGCGACAACACGTACGCCAATTTTCTTTTTCTTTTTTTTCTTTCTTCGTAGTTTGGATCGTGCTGCTGGGTTTAAGCGCATGGAGATGAAAGGTAGCCTTTCACCGGACTGGCTGCACAACAGTTTGGTGGCCTCGATGACGTCAGCGCATACACCCTAAAGCTGTCGCAAAAGCCAGCCCTCTGCAACTGTTGCGCGCGATTTGCAAAGCAAACGTGTTGCCACTGTTTGTAGTGCTTTTGAGCAGATGCTCTGGTAGGCTCAAGACCATAGTGAGTGCATTAGAACTGCGCCCATGAAACTGTCGTGGAAAAAAATCTGGTCTTGGAAGCTGTGTACTTTTTCGGTTTCGGGTAGTGCGGGTGCTAAGGGCGGTACGCGAGAAACGTGTTCCGTTGCAGTGTGTGCAATTCTTTCGCCACATGAACAATATTATTCGATTAAAGAATACAACCCACAACACCTGAGGGCAACATTTCAGTTTCGCCAAAATACGTTGTTCGTCCATTGTTTCATCTAAATATCTCTCTATTATACATATTTGCGCTAATGTTTTCTAGGAAAGTTTCAATATTAATTTCAACTGCTTAGCGCGGTCTTTAGAGACTTAGTACAGATTCTGCCAAAAGTTACCCAAAACGGAGTGATTGAATGGAGACATACAGGCGACATGTCTCGTGCTTTAACTTCCTGTAACAAACGTTAAGTACGGTTTTTCTGGCCGCTAGCGTCTGTACTCACGGCAGAGTTCTTGCGACCGCCAGAGGACGCGGACTCCTCTCTGGGCGCACTCGTGGGCGTACGCGGACAGGGCGGTGCAGAGGCACTCGCAGTCGCCGCCCGTGTCGCAAGAGCACGTGTCGGACACACAACTGAAAAGGAGAAAGCAGCACCACGAAAATGTGCAAAGAATGAACAGAGCACTATGGAAGATAAATATGACGGCATTTTTCTTTTTGAATGCCTCTTCGATGCTGAAAGTAAGTAAAATAAAATGTTACTTAAGCTTGTTAACGTTCGGTTGTTGCGGAAGAGAAGGCAATGGAGAAAACGGGTACAACGGTTGCTCTCCCACGAGCAGACTGTTTTGCTACTTAATTTGCCGGAGTATCAACAAATTCTGTTCTCTTGCGAGAGGGAGAGAGAGGTGCGATCCAGTACTACTACTCCAGGTTCTGCGTCAAGGATGTGTATGCTAATTTGGCAAACCATGCCATTTAGATAAGAAAAGGTGCAATAGCTTATTTGCATTTCCTTGTACAACGTGAGCATTGGATACTGAAAAATGCTCAACCAATTTCTGTTAACTTCTTCGATGTATCTACGTGCATTTTGAAAGTCACAAACGTTACACGTATGTTACCGCGGCAAACAGCAACGCCGGGAGACGCCCCCCTTATGCCCGTCTTTTTTTTCTTTTTTTTTAAAGGCGAAATCTTTAAGTGGCTTATACCCCCGATGGTCTGGAAAAGGCGGCGTGCGGTACGGAAAGTCGTGTGAGCTCGCCTCGCGCGTACACGCGCTCGTGCCACTTCTCGCACGTCCGTCGTCGTCCTCTTCTACAACTCGCTCGAATGCAGCTCATCATACCAAAAAAAAACAATAAAGGCAACTTTAATTAAGCTATGGTTAATTAAGGCACTCGAACCCATGACAATAGGTGCTGAGGCGAAGTAATTAAGCTACAGTTAATTAGGGTATAGATAATTAAGGCAATAGAACCCAAGACTTTTGGTAGGACTCGCATCCTCGATCTTTGGTGGGAGTCGAACTCATTATTTTTGGTATTATTCAGGACGTAGCTAACTCAGGCCCAATTAATTAAGGTAGCGTCAATAAGGGCACTCAATGCCATGACCTTTATTGGGAGTAAACAAGTAATACGATATAAGAACGGATTCGAATGAAATTGTAAAGTAAATTAATGAATGTCTCTTTAGCACGCAGGCTTTCGCTTTGACTCTTTGTCGTATGCTAAAGTGACTGTCAAGTTGTCTTTTTTTTTCGTTTTCGCAGCAGCTGCGCTTCTAAGCCAGGGTGTGCCTGTCGCGTTGCTAATCATAATATCAGATAAGTGTGCAGATTTGCCCCTCTCACGCCACAAGATCGTGGTCTGGCCTATAGTATGGGGATTGCGGAATTCGGCGGAGGAAAGACGTCAGAGCTCACCGGTCGTAGAAGGGCTGCACGTCCACCTCGCTGTGGCATTCGCGGAAGGGTCGCTCCTTTAGTGCTGCGCATCGGGAAGCTGCCCAATCTCGCCGGTCGGGGCGCTGCAGGCATCCGTGCTGTGCGGGCAGTGTGGGTGCGCAGTAGCTGTGCAGGCGCCATGCATCCACAAACTCTTCGGCCTGGGGAAGTGCGGGTCCACCGGACGGGGAGCGAAACTCGTCGGTGCCGTCGCCGTTGAAGTTACCGCATAGGCCGCTCAGCTGCGAAGGGAAAGCGATGTTTCAAGGAAAGGAATGCGAGGCTGGAAGCTCCTTTTCTGAAATACGCCTAGATGTTGGTCGTGACGTTTTTGAAGCACTGGGGTATTTTAAGGCAGTGAGGTGCCCTGTAGAGAAAGCTTTAGCGTTGTTTGTAAGCAAACAAAACGTAAGGGACTCTCTCCTGAAACATAGAGATGGGCTAGGAGGGAATTAAGGAAGATAGCACGAAAGTGCTCCGAGCACCATGCGCGGACAAAGAAAATCTCATGATGGTGCTCAACATTACGAAGGAACAGAGGCTCTAGGCACGCCGTAGGGGAAGACTCTGGGTAAATTTGGATACCGATACCCGTGCGTCTAGACCTAGGGCGGCTTGCACGAACATTTAAAAACGAAAGTAATAAGGAATTTAAGAACGCGTGTTTAAGTTCCTTATCCTTTTCGGTAACAAATCGTCGTGCAAGCCACCCCTGTTGTTCTGCATTTCCAGCTGTCGGAATGCTCACGTTCAGCAGCAGAGAGTCATAACTGCTGAGCCACCGCGGCACAGCGGTGACAAAGTTATCGAAGTGAGGTCAGTTGTGGTCAATCAATGCTGAAATACTCGGGGTAATTTACTTCCATTTATAAAGAAGATAACTTATGAAAGAAACAAGACACGTGGATGCGTATACTATTGAAATGCCGTGATGGCTCAGTGCATGTTGTGCGGCGCGGCCGAGAACGAAGTTGCTATAGTTTCGCCCACGTCGCAGCCGCCGCATTCCTATCGTGGCGGAACGCAAGAACGGACCTATACGGTGCCCGAAGTACTCGCTAAACTATCCTAAGTGGCCTAATTTAATCTGGAGTCTCCACTACGGAGTCCCACATAGCACACTATATGCATCTTCAGGACGTTAAACCACATAATTTAATTTTGTTTGGAACACGCTCACTCGGGCATGCGTGCATGGAGGACGAACGCTTGTTTGCATGTTTTTATATCCGCGGTCAATTTCGTTAGCGAAGCTACACAAAGTGGCCCAAAGTTGTGCCCGAAGGGTATTCATAATAGTAATGGCATTTCTTGACTGTGACTCTATATTCGTTTGCGATTTTTATGTAATCCCTCAGAGCCTCGGACCAGCGCCTAGTTAGGCGGCGTCGAGTTTGGATTAAAGCTCACTTTGCTTAACGCGCAGTCCGCCTGTACATTTCAACTGGTCGTGTGCGAGCCCCACAAACTATGCGTGGACTAGGGGCGAGTATGCAAATGCACTCATTTCACTGCGTACCTTTCCTGCCCATGCCGGACCAGCGACAACGTAGATGCGAGTGTGCTTGTCCCAGTAGACGCTCAAGCTGCCGCGCACGTAGACGGCCACAAAGAGGCCAATGGTGCGTATGCTGAGACCGCTTTCCTCACGAACAGGCGGCACCGGGTGACCCTCAGTCAGCACTAGGGGCTCCTCCGAACCTGGTGTCGGCGAGATAAAGAGAAAGTATGCCACGCATGTTTTCATTAATGTTAAAGCCGGCTGTGCGGCCGTTTCAGGGCCACACAGACACTTTGGCAGCTTCACGAAAAGAAATATTTACGATTAAACTATAGAATGGGGTATAAATGCTGCAGGGAGACTTATACATGTGTCCAGACAAAATGCAGGTTCAGCAGGGAAAGAAACATTTGTTGCGGTCCAAACCCGCTGATACTGCTTTTGAGGGAAAGCCGCACGAACAGACTATATCAGTGTTTGCTCTCTAAGATCTCTAACTCAAATTGTCATCTATCTGTTGACATTACGCATGTCTTTTTATATTGCATTCATACTTTAGCGTCATCCTTAGCTTCAATTCAAGTTTGATGCCTTCTGCGCTTATTCCCTACAGTTAAGTACTAGAAGAACCGTGTGTTAGTAATTCAACAAACGTGGTCTCGGCTTTCGTGGGACATACGACTGCTTTCTGAACTCGCGCGCTCTCGCTGATGCGAGATCACTAGAGAGCTTTCCGCGGAGTGCCCTGCTGTCTGCTGAGTGCACAACGCTAAAATTCGCATGATACGTGCCTGTCGTGCGACGAGCGTAAATTCCTCGCGTAGCCCGCTCCTGCTTCCCACACGCAAGCAACTCGACGCATGCATAGAGTGTACAGGTAGTCGTAAATGTAGTGTCTCAGAGTTGCCCGTAGTGGTTGTGACTGTCTCAAGAAACGATAGCCTGATAGTGACTTATTATCCACTTTATTATCTTCCCGGCCGTCCGGTACACTTCTATGACGTAAAGCACTATGTATGAGCCGCGGCATACGTGCGAGCAATAGAAGGAATGTTGAGATATTTACAGAATGGAGTAATGAGAGGTTTTGCCAAATATTGCTTCGTCTGTGGCACCTTCACACTCTGACCGTCGTTTAGAACCACGGACAGCCGTCGCATACCACTGGTGTCCTCAACAGCTTCGTGAAACTTGTGTACATTATGTAAGAGATTCTACTTCAAAATTTATTTATAAATTAGTTCGATTCTAATCGTAGTGCATTAGCAGTCTTTTAAGTAGTTTCACCAGGAGAAGTCACAAAGAAATTAGAGATCTATAGGACAGGCTCTAATGAACCATTTTAGACATTTAAAAAATTTATTGGTTTTCTTGTGTCTTGTTAGTTCGCTCTTCGCCTTCAGTGTTTCCCTCTTTCTTTTTATGTTGCTTGCCTGTTTGGTTTTTTTATTTGATTGTTGGGAGCACGAGGTACTAAGTGGACCTCGTGCACATCGTGGCATATCGAGTACAGGGTATAATATCCAAACAGGAGACCCACCAGCGAGGACACTGACGGTCTTGGCGCAAGAGGACTTGCTTCCGCAGGGCACGTTCTGCACGACGACGCTGACGCTCTCGTTGCCGGAGAGGCGTCCCTTGGCCAGCACGTAGTCGCACGTGCCGCGGAAGTCGAACGACACGCCGTCGAAGGTGCGCACGTGCGAGTCGCCCCACAGGGCGCACGTGCCGGCGCACTCGTGCTGCGTGCACAGCCAGCGGCCGCGCTCGCACGTGCTGCACGAGAAAAGCGCCGAGATATCAGGACGAGAACGAGATGATAGGGGGATGACCGAAGCGCCCGATTTTTATTAATCGTATCACGAGAAGCCAACAAACAAAGACACCGAGGACAACACGGGGGAAATTACTTGTACTTGCTAGTTGAATTAACGAAACGATAAATTAATGGCAGTTAAAGTGGATGAAAAAACAACTTGCCGCAGGTGGAGAGCGAGCCTACGTCTTTGCATTGCGCCTGCGCGCACGCGTAATTGTGAAAATTTGTCACCGAAATCCTATTGCATTATTTCGCAGCCGTAACGTGCCCATTTCCTTTAAAGGCTGTGCAAGCGCTAAGAACGGAAGGAGTGAGCACGTCTTTTGTTAATAATGGGGTGTCCGCTGTTCAAGAAATTCAATTGAAGATACGGAATGGCGTGGTCTGTCACAGAGAGTTTTAGAACTATGTGTTATAAATAATGTATATTAATGCAAAAGGTGGTAAATTGCTTCATTGTGCGATAGGGTAGTTGTATTCTAGTCCTCTACACCACAAACATTTGGCTCGGTCCTACAGGATACGTTCCAGAAGTCACGCTAGCCATTACCTGTAATCTGGAACCTTTACTGCAGATTTAGAATTCACATTTGTCATAATGGCGCTGTGCATAATTTGTACGTTGTCAAAGCACCGTTTAGTGAAAACAACTAAATGTCGAAATTCTTAACCTTTGCGCTCACATTTCTGTCACACTTATCAATTCCGAGCATAAATATCGAGCTTAATCGGAAACGATCCGCGAAATTTCCGAAATGAGTGGTTTGCTTTTTCTTTCCATAATGTTGTATTTCTGGGAGCTTAAGATTTTGTTTGTATATTTGTTTCATGACTTTCTTTTATTCAATCTTTTCGTCATCGTCGTACAGCCATCTGGGCTCCAAACCACTCGGGCATCCAGCTGCGTCTTGTGTACTACGCTCGTACTGTTGGTTTCTCTTTATTACTACATTTTTCGTTTTGGCCTGCTGGACGCGTCAGCACCACTAAGCGTTTTATGCTAACGATTTTGTCACCATTCTGTAACGCTACCCCGAAGTCTCCCATTGCCTTCGGTCCGAGCGACGTGGCAGTTTCAAACTCCTTCGAAAGCTGTGAGAACAAAATGCCTTCCTCGCGCAAGTTGACAGCCCTCATTAGCATTCATAAATGCGCGAGCGAGATTTTATTGCAGGCGTCGCGGCCGCTTCAGCCCTGATTCCCGACGACGGGCTCGGGAGCCTGCTAGCGTGTACGCACCACTGATTGCATTCGATGTCAATTTTGTCTCCGTCGGCGTAGCTTCGGAGTCCGTGCTGACAGGGACACGAGGTGGGTGGAACGCAGGATCCGGTCCTCTCGTCTCGGACGAAGCCCTTTCGGCATCTGCAGCGAAAAGCAGCGACGACAGTCAGAGCAGTCTTGTCACGCGTGCATCCCTTAAGGCATGTTTCCGGCAAGACGGCAGAGTCTACGTACACTCTTATTTCAATCTTTCGCACGCTCGAATAACGTGCTTCACGACGTGCACGACACGTGTTTCGCCGGGGGAAGCTCTCTGTCCTGTGTTATAAAGTAAATGTGGGCTACGGCTCTCTTTAGATATGCAACGCACTGTGACTGCTTCGTGGTAAAAGCGCAAGTGCGATTTTCTTAGGCAATGCAATCAAAAGGCAACGAAAGTGTTGGCTGCGAAGTGCATATCAGATGGTATTAAATACACACACTTCGACATTCGCTCTTCTTCTGTTTCCCTGCATGCACGGTAGCCAGCCGGGAGCGACCTTGGTTAACCTCTCGGCCTTTCCTTATTATAATTATCTTGACGCTTTAACTATTCCGTTTGTACGTTCGAAAAAATAAAATGGTAAGGTATACCTGACAACAACGCTAAAGTGTTGGCACCATTCAATAGAGTACTACAGTGCACGAGAACAATAAAAGCAAACATGCACCGGGTACGTTGTCCTTTTATTATTTTACGTTAAGTTATTAAATCACATTCACACAGGCTTCAGAAGTCCATAATCACTACGAGTGTTCGGATCGACATCTCATTCGTCTTGCCAACAGTAAAACTGGACGGCATACACTTGTGGCGTGGAGATACATTATCTCTTCTAATGTGGCCAATGCCGGTTAACAGCTTCCAGAACACTGAACAATTTTAGGTGCATGGCCTTTACAACTGCATGCGTTGTTGTGAAGGATACGTTGCTCGCTGTTACCGACCAGCATATTCTGTAACGATATAACGTAACATTCGTATAATGATAAATGACACAATATGGTGACACTCGCATTTCGATGAAGGCGAAATGCGAAAACACCCGCGTATTTAAACGTAGCTGCACGTTAAAGAACCCCAGGTGGCCTAGATTTCCGGAGTCCTCCACTACGGCGTGCCTCATAATCATATAGTAGTTTTGGCATGCAAAACCTCATAATTTAATTTTTAGTATTGTGACACTAATACTATCATTTAAGACCGCATTTTTACATGCTAACACACCAAAGGGAGGCACCTGTCAGCAAGCCAGTTGATGCAAACCAAACACATGCGTGTGTATGGTTTTTTCTCGGTCACGGGTTGAAGTCCATGGAGGGTTTCTAATCTCTTACGAATGATCGCGAATGCGTTCGGAAGCTCTTGCGAACATTTTGCTGGTATTAACTAGAAAGTGATACCATACCCTTTACGGCATGTTGTCAAACCCAAAGCTCTGTTACAAGAAATATTTTCGAAATTTCTTAACAATTTACTGTCGCTACGCATTCGGGGGTACTTGTCATGGTCTTCATGGCAGAGAGTAAAGCCAGCTACGTTTTACAAAATCTCCATAGTTCGTCTTCGGACGGCCTTACGCATATTCAAGAAATGTCTATGCGATACGTGGTACCAGACAATGGCTATAAATGTGATAGCAAGAAGTGCATACGAAATGAGTAGAGTGAGCAGAAAAGACCTCTTGACAAATTGTTTTCTGCGCACTCGGCACGTGCTCGCTGCACGTGACGTGATAGGCGTTGTTTCATAAAAGGGAAACGTCGGTGCTGCCTTCACTGCAGCACGAAGTTACGAAGGAAATCCATGGGGGTTCCTCAGAAAGAAAAGTCACGAGTTAAAAGAAAACGGCCTGCATTGGACTGAATTCTCGCTCGACTCTTTGGCTGCGCAGGTTCGTGTCTGGCAAAGACGCATCGGTTTCTTTTGTAGCTTCATGCTACACTGCGGTAAATACCATTTGCTTCTTTCAGGTAACTGCCTCCACCTTACAAATTTCCGCGGAACTTATATGCCACACCAGTGTTGTGGCATAATGAAATATTTGTTGTTATATTGTGGTTACGTACTTTTCGAGCATTTTCACATTCTCGACACAGTATTTCCACGTCGTGGCTACTGCAAGTACTCTGAATTCGCCCAACAATCTGAAGGACCACGTAATAGAAAAAAAAAGAAGCCTCTATCGGCTGCAAACAAGAATGTATTGCTCACGCGTCGATGTACAAAAAAAGAACAATGAAAGGAGGCTCACTGGCATCCCGCTTGGCATACGTCGACGGCGCAGCTTCCAGCAGCCGGTGGGCTGTGCAGTGAAGCGCAGGTGGCAGGGCAATTGGAACGGCATTCGGTGTACTCTTCGTTTGCGCCACACTCTCCAGCCGGAGGCACGAGGATCACTTCGTCGGCGCTCGCTGGTCTGCACTGCCACTGGGCGCCCAGGCACTCACTGCGGGCAAAAAATGGAAGTGTTGCGTGACTCTTAGACTAGGCGACATATAACTACGATGTTTCAAGTGCCAGAAAAGTCGACAGGTATACTGTCTTTCTTTTTCTTGTTTTTAACATCGCCATAGAAGGCGGCGTCGTACTGGTGTAAACTCTTTGTCAGCGCCTTACAGACTTCTCAGGTGCGTGTTTCTCCCTAGGAGGAGACAGATACAGGGCGTTACGGATAGAAAGTTCGACGTGTGATATGATGGGTAGATAACTTCTGTGTTTATTTCGATCAACCCTGTAATCTTTACAATGTTGAGAGAGGTCCTTATCGCTCGCTATGTTGCTCCAAACACATTCGCCTAAGTTGGGAGTAAACTGATCAGTTGCACAGAAAGGAAAATTGCACTCTGTAGGGTGGAGCGGATGTCGGAACACCCTTTTTGCGGCCTCACTTTGAGTTTCAGAAATAGGTACATTTATTAGCAGAACACCCTTAGTGCACCCTTTCATTAATTTCGAGATGGCATAAGGGTATTTTATGGGTCACACACTCCTTGTATCATTTATGAGGAGTCGGGCACTTGAACATTTAAAGTAAATGAATAGACCTGAGTGTCTATTTACCAGCGGTTTGTGTGAAGTCATTTTTTGAGCACATCAGGTGGTGGCCGTAGGCATGGATGGCAACATGCCTATTTCGTGTACATGGCGTACTCAGTGATGAAGAGGGAGAGACATAGCTGTTTATTTTATTTCCTACCCTGCCTTAGCTTTTTACCGCTCGTTTCGTTTGAGTTGCCTGAGATCACAGTTGTTTTATATAGATCTGCTGCCAATCGCCAGCAAATCATAGCGCATCAGCCAATCATAAGACCTATGTTCTTTCTGGTATAGGGCCGGGGCCTTTCGTAGCCTCATTCAGTATCCGTTGGAATCAACATCTGCAGGTACATGCGAAGCAATCTTCTAGCGATAAGAGCGTAGAATTTATTGCGGAGGTGGCGCGCCGCGGTCGTAAAGCGGAGAGAAATACTGTGCCGTCCTTCCTCTCCATCTTGTCTTTCACAGCTTCACCTAAAGCGTTTGACCTCGATGCTGAATTATACGTAAATTGAAGCACTGGAGCACGTGGCGTCAGCCTATCACAGCAGCTAGAGACGCTACTGCGCTCTTAAGGTGCTTTATTATTCATCTGGTCGTGTCGGTGGAGTGGTGGAGAGAAAAACGTTTTCGTACGTAAGAACAAAGTCATTTTGCGGACTCGCTGAAGTGCGTTACGCCCTGGCAGACGGGAGAATTTAGAATGGTGAAGGGGTGGGGGAAAAATTATTGACATCAAATCTTTATGCAGTTGTTTTCTCGACACTGCGTAGGGGTGTCCTAACCTAACCAAGAGAAATTGCACAGCGAAATATACTCCATACATAAAACCCCACAAACAAGGTCGTTCAGAATATTGGGATGAAACTACCACATTGGATATAGCATTGAGCAAGTCGTATGAATATTTTAGCAATGGGTGTGAAATATATCGAAAAATGAAAAACGGCATACAATCCGTCGCACTAATCGATGCACCAGACCATGTACACCAGCACATACAGGTCTAAAGATATCGTCTCGCCTCATAGGCTCATAGGTAGAAGACCACACGAAAGGAGCGAATATTCTATGAAAACCTGACTGTAAGTCCGGACATCATGAAGTATCTGCAGTATATAAAATATTTTAGTATCCAGGAACAACTTAAACGCCGCCCTACGAGATACAGAAAAGGCAATGTGGTGTTAAATTATCTGCAAAAATATTTTTCTTTAATTTACACAGTGAAATACTACCTCTGAAAACTTTGTTACACGAAGAGGCCTTTCTGTATCTACCGTGAATTGTCGAGTTTGCGATGTACAGGAAACTATAGAGCACTGCATCATAAATCGTAAAGATGCAATATTATTTTAAGATGGGCCTCAAAAAACATTTAAGACAGGCTTCATTTTGAATCAGCATGCAATCCACACTTGATCGCACCCACGAAGAAGACGTGCCATTTGATATGTTTTCCTAATTGGACTACATAGCTTATGGAAGGCACGCATGCTGAACCTAAGCGCTGAACCTATCATTGCGTCAAAATTTGAGTATGCTCAAATGATTGGTCACTTCGTGGAGATGTGTGACTTAACAGAGTTTGAGTGTGCTCAAAGGATTGGTCACTTCGTGGACATGTGTGACTTAACAGAGTTTCAAATGGACTGGTACCGCCTCTTGACAAATTGTTTTATTGTTGCAACATTTTGAAGTTGAAAACTACTTGTACTTGTGCGGCGCACGATGCATGCGCATAGCATGATTTATGGGTTATTTCTAGGCCATGAATATGAGATGTGTTGGTTAGCTTTTTGCACGTTTCTCGCGTTAACACTTTTCTAACGTATGCATGATGCAATAAATGCAACGTAAGAAAGAAAAACATGGAGTGGAGGAGAGGTAACGGTAACGGCAATCTGTAGATCCACAGTTCGAGCCTGGCTGCACAGCTTTTCTTTCTTTCTTACCGTTAGTTTTTTTAATAAACATCGCGGAAAGTACTTCAGTATTATTCCGGCTGGCGCGCGAACGACTAGTGTAGTGGTAGAATAAGAAATGACGTAGTAAAAATGAAACTTAGTGTGCATTTCTGCAAAAGACACACTGGAGGAAAGTGTGCAAATAAAAAAAGACGCCGTTTCGAGTGGCTGTATTAGCTCGTCTAAGCACCCGCGTTTATGTGTGTAAGGCAGTGAGTTATAGGCGCGATAAAATACCCTTAAGGAATTTTCCATAATGTGTACTACTTAGTAAAGCAACTGCTCTGTCAAAGTACCACAGCGTAGTGCCGGCATCAAAAACTCTTCAATTTTTCTGTTGTCAATTTCTGTTCAATTGTCAAGCTCCATTGACGGGGCACACTCATATTTTTTTAGCACTCCTCGCCACTTGTGGTGGTAGTCCCCTTTGAACGCACGAAGAAGTGTGCCGACGCGGGAAGTACTGTACGCACCAGTGCTGGCCGTGTCTACGCTGCTTGAACCCCGCGGGGTACTCGTGGCCGGCGAACAGGCAGCCGCACTGGCTGACGGGCACGCAGCGGCCGCGGCGGTCCAGGCTGAAGCCCGGCTCGCAGGCGCAGCCTTCGACGCAGCGTCCGCCGCACGACGCGTTGCGCCCGATGAGCGCGCAGCTGGAGTCGCAGACGGGCGCGCAGCTTTGGTACGTCTGGCCCTGCTCGCAGTAGACGCCTGCAAGCACATCGAAAGTGACAGCGTCAGCGCAGATGACAGGGTAGGAGTTCCTGTTCGCGCCGTATGATCGGGTTGCTGAATATGAACGAAACGCGAGTAACGGGCGATTTGTGTTCTCTCGCTTTGCGCGCAGAAAATAGTTTTGCACCCTTAAGTGCTATTATTTCCTGCACCCTTAAGCCCCCTGCACCGTTTATCATTTGCACCCTTAAGTGCTGTTAGCACTCTTATTCTAAGGTTTAAGAGCGAACAGTACATTGGGACAAATAAAATTTCTCCCGTGGGTCCCTTTTGAAGGAACAAAGCAAAAAACGAAAAACAAAGGAAGCTTGATGACACGAAAACAGACGATCCGAGGACTGCATGCAATCAGGTTTTATAGTTATCACTTCCAAACTCTCCTGTAAAATATTTTGGTGCATATTAAGCGGTACGAATTAGCATACAGTTTTCAACTACGGATTTTATCATCGCTGGTGTATAGCTTGCGGTCGTTGTCGGGCGCAGTAATCTTTTTCACGGCTTTAAGGTATGACGCCAAGCTCAAAACTTCATTTTTTTTCATACAAGTCCTGCCTTGGTTTTTGCCTAATTAGATGTTGAAGTTATTGGAGAACATTTTGAAGAAATAGTTTTGTTCCAGCGCTGTCTCTTTGAAAAGATTTATCAGAACACGTAACCCCATACAGTGTCGGCGAAACACATGATGACCCTACGGCTTCCATGTTTAACACACAACAATGCTCGAATTATGTAAGGTTTTTAACGTGAACATCATGTTCAAACAGGAAACATCCATGTCCAGCACATATATATATCTGTGGCAGGCATAAGCTGCAACATATATATATATATATATATATATATATATATATATATATATATATATATATATATATATATATATATATATATAAACGAGAAGAAAAGGGGTTAACCGAGGGGCCCGATTTTTATTAGTCATTTCATGAGAAGCGAACAAACACTGACACCAAGGACAACATAGGGGAAAGTACTTGTGCTTAATAAATGGAATGAAAAAAACGATAAACTAATGGCAATTAAAGTGGGTGAAAAAACAACTAGCCGCAGGTGGGAACCGAACCCACAACCTTCGCATTTCGAGTGCGATGCTCTACCAATTGAGCTACCGCGGCCAGTTTCCCCATCCACTTTTCTCGGGTATTTATGTGTACTAGTAGAACCCTGGGAGTGTTAGCCAGCGCCACCACTCACCACTCACGTCCGCCGCCTAGGTCTGTGAGTGGTGGCGCTGGCTAACACTCCCAGGGTTCTACTAGTACACATAAATACCCGAGAAAAGTGGATGGGGAAATGGTGCCGCGGTAGCTCAATCGCTAGAGCATCGCACGCGAAATGCGAAGGTTGTGGGTTCGGTTCGCACCTGCGGCAAGTTGTTTTTTCATCCACTTTAATTTCCATTAGCTTATCGTTTTTTCATTCCACTTATTAAGCGCAAGTAATTTCCCTATGTTGTCCTTCGTGTCAGTGTTTGTTCGCTTCTCATGATATGACTATATATATATATATATATATATATATATATATATATATATATATATATATATATATATCTATATATATATATATATATATATATATATATATATAATGAGAAGCCAACAAACACTGACACCAAGTACAACATAGGGGAAATTGCATGTGCTTAATAAATGAAATAAATTAATGATAAATTACAGGAAATTAAAGTGGATGAAAAAACAACTTGCCGCAGGTGGGAACCGAACCCACAACCTTCGCATGTCGCGAAGACGTTCCACGGCCGCCCTCAAGGTCTGTGAGTGGGGGCGCTGGCTAACACTCCCAGGGTTCTACTAGTACACATAAATACCCAAGAAAGTGGATGGGGAAACGCCGCCGCGGTAGCTCAATTGGTAGAGCATCGCACGCGACATGCGAAGGTTGTGGGTTCGGTTCCCACCTGCGGCAAGTTGTTTTTTCATCCACTTTAATTTCCTGTAATTTATCATTACTTTATTTCATTTATTAAGCACATGCAATTTCCCCTATGTTGTACTTGGAGTCAGTGTTTGTTGGCTTCTCATTATATGACTAATAAATATCGGGTCCCTCGGTTAACCCCCTTTCTTCTCGTCTATTACTAACGAGGGTCTCGAATCCGGCAACATTGATGCCTTCAGGTAGCATATTTGGGTTTATTGACCAGTTGCCTTCACCCGAAAAGATCATGTTCTCGTGACGCCTGCGGCAAAAAAGACGTTCCACGTCCGCCCTCAAGGTCTGTGAGTGGGGGCGCTGGCTAACACTCCCAGGGTTCTACTAGTACACATAAATAGCCAAGAAAGTGGATGGAGAAACGCCGCCGCGGTAGCTCAATTGGTAGAGCATCGCACGCGACATGCGAAGGTTGTGGGTTCGGTTCCCACCTGCGGCAAGTTGTTTTTTCATCCACTTTAATTTCCTGTAATTTATCATTACTTTATTTCATTGATTAAGCACATGCAATTTCCCCTATGTTGTACTTGGTGTCAGTGTTTGTTGGCTTCTCATTATATGACTAATAAATATCGGGTCCCTCGGTTAACCCCCTTTCTTCTCGTCTATATATATATATATATATATATATATATATATATATATATATATATATATATATATATATATATATATATATATATATATATACGCTGTAGCTTACTCCTTTATACTAGTAGCTGCAGTGTGTTGAAATTCGCAGTGCACATGCGAGGGAAACCACAGATTTGCGGGCAATCAACGCACAAATCACAGCTCGCAAAGCACAGGGTGACAGGATTGCTTTGAGGAAGTGCATTGAAATTTGGCAATTAATGCGAAGGCTGGCCGCAGTATTCTCAAGTCAAGCTCTGCGCTAGAAAGAAACAGTCGTACATCAGTCAAACGTTTTTTAACCTCGCAAAAAATGCTAAAATGGTACAAATTGGCGAAGGGCAACCAAACACATCAATGTTAGCTTTCCGACTTTCAAGTTCGCGGTATCAGTCGTTCCCTGTTATTTCAGCTATGTGAAGAGTGGCGCACTTCATATGCTGAAAAAAGGTAGAATGGATCGTGGTCCTTAAGACTATCAGAACTTGTCTCACACTTCACCAGCTGCTAATGTGAAAGCCCCGCATTACACTATTGATGCTGCGGAACAACTTAGAGAAGGAAGGACAAGGTACCCTATCGGTAAAATTAGAGAAAAAAAGTTACAGGAGGTGACAAGATACAAATTTGGTGAATTGTGGCTCTCATATATGTTCTTTGTGAGTGTTGCAAATGCTTCAAATCTTCTTTTTTGTGGTTGTGATTGAACAGCTTATTTTTAAATTCGTTCATAGGCCAACAATCATAAATATTTTCCTTGTAGAGATATTTAAATTGAGCTGTACTCTTATTTCTTGCATACTTCGCAGTCTAATGAACTACAAAAATATAAGTTTGTACGACAACTGTTGATATGACTCCATATTATATAAAGCGACAAGAACAGCATATTCTTCTGTTATTGCATCATTACGCTGCCACTATTATTCAGATCTGGTTAGTTTTTGTTCATTGCATAGATCAATATCTGTCCTATGTTGCTTTATTATGGTGAGCTAAATTTATACTAGAAAAGGTGACGTCCAACCAACATTCGTCTAATTTCTTAAAGTAAAAATTATTTAAATTTTCAGACGTGCACACAACACTTCACTTTGCATAGAAAATTTCATTCTATAATATAGTCTAACAGTCTGTATATTTACTCCTCTGCAGAATGAATATTTCTCGTACTTGGCGAACACAAAGAATAAAGTGTGTATTAAAACTGCTGAATTGACACAGAGCGTTGGACATGGAAAATATGACAGTCGGAATGCACACATTTGCTCACATTTCTAACACAAGAGCAGCATTTATTTGCCCTTTGCCATTTCGTAGCATTGATGCGCTCTCTCGAAGCTAAACAACATTTGACAGAACGCTCAGATCCATGATTATTTCCTTCCAGAGCAGAGCTTCATTCCAGAATGCTGCCGCCACCCTCTACATTAATTACCAAGTTTCAATGCGCTTCCTAAAGCAATCCTTTCACCTCGTGCGTTGCGAACATTAATTATGGGCAATGATTCCCTGCAAGCTTTTGTTCCCGCCACCTTTGTACTCCCAACTTCATCATACTGCAGCTATTAGAATAAATGAGAAAGCCACTGCGTATAGGCACAACATAAAAGCAACTAGCAGTTCATTTAATGCGCGAAAAGGCGGCGGAGTGCAAACATGTTTCAAACGTAGCGCGTCCAACATGTTACTGCTTATGTTCATCCCAAGCAGGAACATGCTGAAAACGTTTTGAGGCGTTCATTTTTTTTGTAAGCTTATATAATCGCTTCAATAAATAAGAAAATACCACAAAATTTGAGCATTCTTATGGTACACATGAAAGCGGTTCCGTCACTGTTCCTTTCAAATACACTGCGTAGGGTTACAAGTTTCTTTTTATCTTTCAAAGCAACAGCGCTCGAACATAAATTTTAATGCAAAATGCCCTCCAACTCATTGTACATCTGATTAGGCAAAGATTAGAAAATTGGCTTTTCATGAGCACGAGGTCGCGGGATCGAATCCCGGCCACGGCGGCCGCATTTCGATGGGGGCGAAATGCGAAAACACCCGTGTGCTTAGATTTAGGTGCACGTTAAAGAACCCCAGGTGGTCAAAATTTCCGGAGTCCTCCACTACGGCGTGCCTCATAATCAGAAAGTGGTTTTGGCACGTAAAACCCCAAATATTATTATTATTATTGGCTTTTCAGGAATCGAGTTTTCAACTTGTATTTTTTTAGGACGTTAGCCATCACAAAGCAGCACCCATTAGGGCAGAAAATTGAAGAAGAAAAGAAATTCGAAGGACGTGATTTCGAAGCCGAAACATGTCATGCAATGTTGCCTGCAATGTTTGTTATGCAAGTCTGTCAAATTTTAAGGGAAAGATTACTGTTGACACGGGGGCGGGGGCGTCCGTGATGGGTATATTCCTCTTAAACGCCACTGAGTGCTGGGGGAAGTGGTAAAATAAAGTAGCGTAATAGGTAGTTTTGAGCACCAGATAAATAGGTTGACTGTTACCATGTGGTCGTTTCAAAGCTACGTATAGTGGTCGCTTGGAATTAAAAAAGAAAAAGAAACGTCGATGCGAACATGAACATGACATCGCCTATTTGACTTTTGACCACGCTTGGTTCGTCATTTAGCCCAGTCCAAGAAAGTACACAACTGCCGTAGCGCTCCTAATTGAAAGTACTACTGCACCTAAGCAATGAGAGTAACGGGTACCGCTATGCAAAAAAAAAGACAATTGGCATTTCGAAAGCAATCAAAGCTGCCTTGTTCGCTGGCCAAGCGGCACGTCATGTTGTTGCTGTCAGCAGAAAAATAGTTGCAACCAAGCTTTTCTTTGAATTCTGGTGTTTCCCATGCGAAACTCACGACCTAATTAAGAGGCACGCCGTAGTGAAGGACTCCGGAATAGTTGCATCCATCTGGGGCTCTTTGACGTGCACCCAATGGACGGGTACAGGGCGCGTTTTTGCATTTCGCCCCGATCAAAAAGCGGCCGCGGCCGCAGGGATTCGATCCCGCGATCTCGTGCTTAGCAGCGCAACGCTTTAGCTGCTTAGCCACCAGGGAGAGTTGTTACAACTAAGCTTTCATACTGAAACTGCCGACAGACAACACATAAGGGGAGGACAGTTTTCTAAAGGCATTGTTGAACATATTTTTTCGTAAACGTGCGCCCTTTGTTCTGAAGAAGAAAAGTAACGAACGTAAAGTGCTCGCGAAAGGTAATTCTCAATTATATGATGAAAAAAGAGCAACAATAAACCCTCAGAACATGTCCCTATTATGTGTATACTAGTGTTGTGGTGACACACCTGGCCAACGGTACATATTCGTCACCACTTAAAAAGAAAGGTTATCATACAGGCGAGTGCACCTACTCACCAATAAATGATCAGTTCTCATCTACGATAATTATAACCGTACAACAGGCCACACTGAGCCAAGTCATGGCTTTTGTAAGGCCATTTACGAATAAGCCACAATGTACATTAATAACTCTTTTATAGAGGTAATATTCGGATTTCTATTCTGTCACGAATTTCTAGTAATTGATAAGGAACAAATAATTTCTTGCGGATGCTTCAGAATTGACGCGGTGCAAGGAAGCCCTGCCAGCTACAGGATGGTGCGCATACATCCCCATCGCTTCTTGTTGTTTTATCTTAGCGTGCTTATTTCGCGCCAGAACTATCCGTTGCGCTCGTCTGACGGAGTTGAACTTCCGGCTACGCTAGCGGCCACTCACCACAGATGGGCACCTGAGGTCTCCAGTCGATCACGTGACCCTTGGAAGCGCATGCGTGCGCGTAGTGCGAGAACACCGGACACAGACAGTCTCCGGAGTCCGAGTGGCAACCGCACGAAGCCTGGATGCAGAGCTCGAAGTACGGGTCCGGGTTCACCGAGTGATGACACACTGAAAGACGATCGCGGATGGACACAAACCTTTTGGCGACGTGGCTGCAGTACCACGTGGGATTCTGCGGTGATCGTGTACGTTGCTGCACTAGGGCGAGATTGAAATGAGCAGCTCGTTTTGTCCCGTGTGACTAAAAGTTTTGAAGAAGCCTATCACTTATATAGAAAACACCAGGTTGGCCGTTGCTCTCTGAAAGGACGCAGGTTCCTAGAGCTATTGTTATTTTACAATGTGTTACAAACAAGACAATTGTCATTGATAAGGACACATAGTTAGACATACTATACCTGCAACTCCTCAAGCGTGGACCATGCTATGAAAATACGCCGAGTATAACTACCACATCAACTTGTTGGAGTATGCACTCTCCCTCCCCCCCCCCCCCCCCGTAGTGTAGGTGATTACAACTGCTTACCGGGAGTAATTATTACTGCGCCTCCTTCGTCGTTTTTTTTTTTTTTATTGTGGGCACATTTTTGCACCTCAGGCAAATATTCCATTGACTATGTTATTACGTACTTGAAGAGCGCTGCGAAGACGTGGACTAAAAGAGGAACACGTGCGACGGGCAAGGCGCTACTTCCAACTAAATGTTTTTTTTTTTAAGAAACAGAGATTTCTGAGATTACTTTGTTTCTTCAAAAAACATTTAGTTGGAAGTAGCGCCTTGTCCGTCGTACATGTTCCTCTTTTAGCCCGCGTCTTCGCAGCGCTCTTTTCTTCAAGTATCCAAAACCAACTCGCCCACATCAAGCTTCTGCTGCTTCAGACGTGTCATTACGGCATAGTCATAATCTTGTATTATATGCCAAGCATCTCCAGTGTATTCTGTGTAATCTTTGTGTCTGATGTACTTGTTAGTATGTTTTCCCTATAGGATATGCCCATAATGATGCTGTCGGAATTTGTATGAATAAATAAATAAATAAATAAATAAATAAATAAATAAATAAATAGCGCTGAGTGATGGATGTCGCAAGAGCAAGGTCATTAGGTCATTGAGAGGTTGCTGCGCGAGTGAGCCCCCTCCCACTTTACAGCGAGTAGGCCAAATAATTAATTAATTTCTTTATTCATACTACGTAAGTTCCGTTATGGATCTGTAGTAAAAGTGAAAGCTATGCATATAAAATATATACTGTTGCAATATTGCATGCAGACAAACTGTATCTGTAATTTTCACACAGCTACAAAGAAGAACAAGAGGAAATATGTAGAAATAATCGTGTTTTAAATCATTTCCAGTGAGCAGGAGCGCGCTAACCTTACAATAAATTTCATTGATTCCTAGTTCGTGGGAACAAACTGTTCTTCAAGGCAGACGAATAGATAAGCGTAAAATTAAGCTTTTTTGTCATAATGCCTAGTTTTGAAGGCCTGAGTAGGCGTCAAATGTCAGCCGTGAGATGACGCGCTATCCCTGCAATCAAGGCACAAAAAGCAGTAATCTACTTTGATTTTTCTTCTTTCTGCGATTGCTTTAAAAGAATGTTGAGGTCGGCGCACAGCTCGCCCACTCCCACGCCAACAGCAAACATTCGAATAACTTCTCATAGATGTGAAATTGGAATGCGATGAAATACGTCTCAGACTTTAAAACTTGCTTTTGTCCAAGCCAGTTACATCACTGAGCCTAGATTTCTGGCCAATGGGAAACATGTGACAAACCAGTGAAGGCTCCCTGGTAGAGCTGCCTGCACATGTGCTTGCTCTCGGGCCAGAGCAGGGAATCCTGGTCGCACTGCGCGGTCACTGCTTCCACGCCGGCGCACTCGCCGTCAGCCCACTGCTTCGCGAACGATTCCACCTACAAGCGCCGAGACAATGCAGCAGCCAATCATAAGCGTTAGTTTTTCTTACTGGAATGGACAACCAACTCTAAAATGTGCAACTATGATGAGACTCTCAGCGCACATTATAGTGCATGCCCGTGCTGTAATGCCGAGAGGAAACTGACGTGCAGAGTGATGGGCCGATTGTGCTATAGTTCACTAACAGAACAAGAGGTTCTGCATCCATGCTCTCAAAGAAACTTACTTCGTGCTACTGAGGTTCCTGCGCTCTACGTTCTTCATGATGAACTTTAAGAGCGCCTCCGCTACCGCTCAGTAGTGTACGCTGTTTGTTCGTGCTCGCCGTCCACCTCCTTCCACTCTTTCTCCTTTTATCCCCCTACCC
This sequence comes from Dermacentor albipictus, assembly GCF_038994185.2. Taxonomy (NCBI): domain Eukaryota; kingdom Metazoa; phylum Arthropoda; class Arachnida; order Ixodida; family Ixodidae; genus Dermacentor; species Dermacentor albipictus. Next base: position 10,246,325 of record NC_091826.1, read on the forward strand.
CTTCACCCCCTCCGTGCAGGGTAGTCAACCGGAACTACCTGGCTAAGCTCCCTGTCTTGATATGCAAGCTTTCTCTTTATTTATTGGACGATCGTCCAGTACTAAAACTAAAAGCTTCAGGTCAGTGCTAAAGAGCATTCGCGTAGAAGGCCGTATTGGCGTTTCTAATATTTATGCGGTCTACGAGCCTTCACGGTAGACTTGAAGAACGCCGCCCCCTACCACTCTATAGTGTACGCGCTTTGTTTGTTATCCTCCCTCTTCCTATCTCTCTCCTCCTTTTTCTCTCTCTTTTTTTAATCTCTCTACTACTTCCCTCCGTGCAGGGTAGCCAACCGGAAAAACGTCTGGTTAACCTCTCGGCCTTTCTATATGACCTATTTCTTTCTTCCTCTCTCTCTTTACTATTTCGTTCTTCCTTGACATTTTTCCTGTTATTCTGCATTCGTTGTTAGTTTAGTGTAGCAGCCCAGCCAATCACCGTATGCCACATAATGAGGCAAGTATCATGCATTAAATATACATTATTTTACTGAATATCGTAGTGCCTGTGAAAATATAATCGCAAGCTCAACTATTTTCCCGGGGAAGGTGAAATCGATTTTAGAATTTTGTTTTGGTTTGGTTTGAGAAGTTTTCAATCCAAGTCAACAAACGTAGCTGGAAAACATTGAATCATTATGACTTACAAAGGCAAATGTAGGCACATAATACATTAGGCAAGATTTATGTGCACAAAAAGAAATGCAAAGATGCGCCAGGTGTGTGTCGTTTTTATTTTATGCAACAGTAAGTATTAATGGAATACTTAAGCTTCAATTGTCGCATATTATTATCAGACAGCGACTGTAAGATAATTGATAAATTAACAGGCTGCAACTGACAGCCGTGATGGACATCAGAGTTTAATTATATACCCTGTGGAACATTTCGCATCGAAAATTGCTCGAAGATAATTATATACCTATTTTTACCAAATAATACTAACTTTAGAGCACTTGTGCAAATTATGGCACTCACTCTGCGTAACCCTCGATGCGTGTCCACTTGGTAGGTCCTGACACCAGTACTGAACGCCTCAAAATCTGTGGCGGCATGCCCCCTCCCCTCTCCACGCCTCATATCCCAGTTTTATGTATTATTTCTTAAAAAGCCTTCCTTACCCAACGTAGCCCGCAGCTACGTGAACTTTTGCCCTAATATGTGTCTTGGCAGATTTTGTGTAATAGTGTCTCCGAACAGGTAGTTGCGTTAGAATTCGTACCAAGTTAACATAATTTGCGCATTGACCCTCTAAGCTTCTGCAATTGCAACACACGCCTTAATATAACGAAGTAAAAGTGATTTGTGAAGTACAGTTTGCTAATGATCGCATTTGCGAATATTTTGCATATCATGATGTTCCTTGCTACTCTCACTATCGTAGAGCTAAATTTTCCTTTTTTGCATCGAAACCTCAATATTTAGTAAGTTGAGCCAGTCATCATTGAAACAACCGGTAGGTGCAGGCGCACCTGGTAGTCGACGTCCCCCCCGGGGCACAAGAAGTCGTCCTGGCTGTTGTGGTTGAAGGTGCCGCACATGCCCATGGTCTTCGTGTAGAGACCCTCGGTGGCCGTCAGGACGAGGCGGCTCTTGCCGTCCGTGAGAAGCGTCAGACCCTTGGTCTCCACCTGGAAAAGAGGGCGGTATGTACCCTCCTGTTCGTTGACACATGGCTAAACACACCAATTCGGGTACAGTGACACTAACCTCGATGAAAAAGGACGTCGGCTTCATGATGGTCACATTCGGGAGCACAGCGGGAAGCGACGTAAGTTCACGGGCATTGACGAGGACCTGTATTCGAATGAAGCGATGGAGTGCTTGTCTGAGGTCAAGGCTTCTTTCGCAACTTTCAAAAACCGTGTTCCTATTGTTAATGCTTTATTAATTTGCGAATTTTAACAGCTTGCCGATCTTATTTATTAACTTCCGAATTTCGCATGCGGTTATTTTCAAGGGCATTTCTTTATTTCCCAGTGCTGGACTCCTCCTTTGTAGATCAGAACATTTTAACACACAGCCCTTCAACACTTTAAATGTGACAAACCAACCGTGTACCAAGGAACAAGCATTAAGGTTTCTAGCAAAATGACTTGCGTTGTTCTATAAACATCTTTATAAAAGGAGCTATCCAGCTATAGGTGCTGAACCTCACAGAAAAAGCTGTCTTTTTATACGAAAATTAGTTCCTTCTCTCTGCGTGCGCCTTTGTTTCAGCGTTTGCATCGAGACGGCCACCAATTCATAAAATGTTCACCGACCAGACTAATCAATACTTGTGCCACTTTTCGCAATTTCCCGCACTCGCTTTCTTCTGTTTTAGAACTGAACTGCTGATCTTCCAGAAAGATTTTAACCATAACTAACAAGCAGCTTTCCCGCGTAATTCATCTACCCCGCCCCCCCCCCCCCCCCATTTCTTTTTTATCAGTCATGTGTGTACACTGGTGAGATAAATGAGGTTTGACATAAGAAAATGCTGGCTATTAAACTGACTATAGCAGACTGCTACAAAGGGACACAATGGATGTCTTTACGGCATTACGGTGGATTGCCGACATTCCCAAATTTTGGACAACTGTCTACGTGCCCAGCGTGGTGAAAGTCCTCTTAGTGAACCCAAACGTGAACTGAATTTTGGGGTTTTAAGTGCTAAAACCACAATTTGCTTATGAGGCACGCCGTAGGGGGGTACTCCGAAATAATTTTGACCACAAGGAGATCTTTAACGAGCCCCCAATGAATGGGACGCTGTCGTGTTTGCATTTCGCCCCCATTGAAATTCAGCTGCCACGTCCGGGCTTTGATCCCGCGAACTTGTGCTTAGCAGCGCAGCCTTATAGCTGCTAAGCATCCCTGGCGAGTGAACACCACTTTAAAGAAGTATTTGTGATAAGAGCAGCTCTATAGCGATATAACGACGAGTGCCTGTTAAACGTTGTACTAAGAGTGGTGTCCGAACGAAGCCATGCGTTCGGGCGTTCCATCTATGCTAATACACGAGAAGCATCTTCAAGTATGGTAAAAGATTGTAAAATGCTTGTAGTATTTGTGGAAACCAACGTTTTGACAAGTGAACTTGTCTTCTTCGAGGCGACATGGGCTGTATTTTGACTGTAGGATGGAGAGTAAGTTCATCAAAATTATGACCTGGTTGGTGTAAACGCTCGGCGACGGCTTTCGGAAGATATTTAGCTGTGTCCGCGCAATGGCCGCTTAACCTGACGTTTATTTATTGTCCTGTTTCACCGATGTATTGTTTCTTACAGACTGAACATTCAAGCATATAAATTACGTCGGTAGTTTCTTACCAAAGTAATTTATATGTTCTTTTTTATTTTGTTCTTTAATGTATTTATATACTTATTCCATTGTACTTCTTTTTCCGCGAGCACCATTTTACGCCGGTTCTTTTATTGTCTCTTGCAGAGACATGATAATTATCTGACTTTAACGGAGCACGTAATCTCCCCTCCCCCCCTCCCCCCTTCCGTCGTCCAGGCGCCGACCTCACACTCCTTCGCCGACGCTGAATAGCACACCACTCTTCTCAATTCTACACGCTCGCCGCTAACACACCCTCGGTCATTACCTCACCCACCCACTTCACCCCCTTTCTCCTTCAGAAGAACTCTACTTATATTGCACCGAGGAAAGCATATGCCGCCTTGAAAAAGACAAGTCCACTTGTCAAAACATTTGCTGCTACTTTTACGTTGTTCGCGTTTTGCTCATCGTATTGAATTTCCATCTCCCGCTTCTCCGTGTTTGCCCTTGTAGTATTTGTGTGGCGTGGACAACAATTTGTTTTGTTTGTATTCTAATCTGCTTGTGTAGCCGCAGTTTCCTTTTTTAATGTTTTTTTTAATGTTCTTTAGCACACAAGCAAATGGAGTGGTCGAGGTATGTTCTGTCGCAATCTGTGCGCCGAAATCCATTTCTAATAGAACAGCTAGGACTCCCACCTGAAGCTGCTGGTTGATGGAGACCAGGACGTTCTCGCCGACCTGTATGTGTATGTCTCCCAAGCAGACGGCGTCCTTCGGCAGGCCGGCGCATACGTGCCTGTTCTGAATTACCCGGATGCCTTCGGCCTGCAACAGAATGAACCCGCAGTGGCCGCGCGTCTGGAAGCGGCCGCCGTCGAAGGTGCTGTAGATGCTCCCCAGGAGGACCGAGCAGGTCGCGTCGCAGATGGCCGCGGTGCACTGCCAGCGGCCGTCTTCGCACACACTGCGTCGCGGTCGCATGAAATGGAGTGGAAACACACCTTAATCATGCTACATGTGTGCGACAGTTAAGCGAGACTGGGGCCAATCGTAAACATGAAATACAAGAGTTACGCATATCCCTTTCAGCACGTGGTTATTACCTTTCATCACGCATATTTGTGTTAAGATTGATGGTCGTGGCCTATGGAATCGGCTGTGGCCCTTCTTGTCGCAAGCTTATAGAAATGCTGCCGTGCAGCAGACAGACATAAAACACACAATTTGTTCATTTTTCGCTGCTTTTTATGTCCTTAATTTCAAAGCAATAACTCCCACTTCGTGTTTCGAATCAGCTCAATATCGCACGTCTCGCTCGCATATACTGTATATGGCTTGTTTATTCGCGGAGGAATAGTTTTCGCTTATAGTTAACAGATGTTGATTTCCGTAGCCTGTGTTGGACGGCACCCCCTAATAGGTGCGCCTTCGAAGTGTGTTGCCCCACGGCAAGGCGAAGACTGACAAAGAGAAGACAACGCCTTCGTTGTGAACAAGGCTCAAATATATGAGTGATGCACCTTCTTTGCCTTACTTGATGTTTCTAGTTGTCATTGCAATGTTTCCATACTAGCCGTCTATGCCTATTACGTCAGATCTGCAGATACGAAAAAGAACATACTCCCTGCACAAACTCAATCGCTGAGCTGAGCATCGACAGCTCTAAACACGATCATGCGTGACTCTTCGTTCCACCTCGCTCCTTAAGTCGTCACTTTCGTGTCTTCGACATTGCTAACAAACACGACCACGACTTCGCCAAGCTACTCGGTGAAATTAAGCCTTATTGGTTCTATCGGCTGCGGATTTTCGTTAGGGGGCTTCATATCGAACAGAGACATGCTCTTTGTCTACGATTCAGTCACACAGGATTCGGAGTTACTGTTATATTTAATACATGACATGTCACCTAGTTCTCTTCTGACTCCTCACACATTTGGCTGTGCTCTTGGTGACGTCGCGTCCCACGTGATATCATCCGCAGCCTACGAATTCGTATCACTGCACTAGCTCCGCCGCCATTGCTGTGCCTCTCCCCGGCGCTGGCGCTGCCCCATACTCTCGCCGTTTTGTGCGCGTGTGTCGTGTACTCACTGCAGGTTATAAGGCAAGAGCGTTAAAGGCCTCGTGTCGCCAAAAATCCGGCGTTGGCGTCCACCGTCGGAAGTTGTATCGGCAAAAATATTTTCGTACCACCTATACTCAGGCCCTGTACATGGCGGAAGGAAGTTACTGACTTAATTGAATTTTTCAAGCTGGAATACGTAGAAAACTCCCATGGTACGACTTACACGTAACCTAAAGACATGATAACGTCGGATTGTAGATTGAATATACGAGAAAACATAATTCTGTCCACGAAAATTCAAAGAGACCCCCTATATATCTAAGAGGCCCTATATATCTAAACAGACCCCCTAATATCTCAGAGGCCACGGAGTGGCGCGCGCCTTTCCTTGAAACACTTGCAGATGGCGCCCATCTCCGCCTGATCGCGGCATACGCAACAGGCCACGTTTCTACCAGGAAGCCCGCCTTCGTGAATAGCGTTCACCGCGAGCATTTCCCAGTAAACATTACGGTTACACACGCTGCAGTTGCCGGGAAACGTGAGGGGCAGTCAAGGATCTTTCAATGCTATCGCATTCCACTCTTAAATGCGAACGTTAAGCGTGCGCAAAATTTTTATTCATGAAAATACCCCTTCGAATCTGAGGCACCTGATCGCTGCCCCGACAGTCTCTAGCACAGCCGTCGCCGACTTCCTACAAGTTCCGTCTCTTTATCGGTGTACTCAATCGCCGACAATCAAATTAAATATAAGATTGGGGTATGACAGAGGCACCCAGTCAACGAAGCTGCCCGTTAAGCTCTACCCACCATGTGTTGCAGTCCTGGTCGATCTGCTCGCCGGCCTGGTACTTCCGGTCCCTAAAGGTGCAAGCGCACTGGCGGGGCTCCACGCAGCGACCGTTGTCCCAAAGCATTCCTTCGGGGCAGTGGCAGCCCGAGGCGCACTGGCTCAGCGCGCACGCCGGCTCGCGGTCGGCGCACGTGGCACGACACGCGGGGCCGCACTCCCGGTACTCCCTGCCGCCGTCGCAGGTGTGAGCTGCTCGCGCGAGACGCAAGTTGAAAGAAATAAGTCAAGTACCTGGCAATCAGTCACGCTTGTTTAGATACGAGTAAAGTGCAAAGTGGTTTATGTGGTGTGTGCACTGTATACATACATAAATGTGTAAACCTACGTAACCATACAACGATAACAAAGTAATGGCGGTAGGATGATGCGAAATAACGTTGTACGCACGTAACTTGCAATTTTGTGAGGTTTCATAGTAGCTGCAAGCACTACGCCACCTTTCTTCGAGGCTCTTTTTTCCCTTCTTTGGCGGTGCCAGATGTGGTTTGTAGTAAATCTCGGCGCAATGTACTTTGTGCGCCAAGCTACATATCGATTTGGGTGAACAAACGTTTAGGGTTCACAGTGAAGTATTGGGTGTTAAGCTGGAGACACGTAGTACGATTCATCGTGAAATTCTACGTACGGCTAGAATCCCCAGCCGCCTCTAAAATACTTTCTTTACCTACCCACAAGTTTCAACCAACCTTGAAGCGGTCACCTTTCTGCCGCACAGCCCGTCATATTCGCTGTTTTGTGATACTCATTATTTAAGACCAAGCGAAACTTCTCGCATGTAATCGCAAATGGTAACGCCAAATCAGTGGTACGGCATCGAGTGTTCGAAATTCTCGTAATGGGCTGCGAAGAGGTTCAGTGACCACGACCAGCTTTGGAGGCATTTGGTGCGCGCGTGTGAAATCATCACAACTTTCTGAAGGTTTGCACGGACGTTTAATTCGGTAGTGAGTATGATTTCTTCAGCCTAAAGTCAAAACGAACCGGACGTGAATATACTGCAGAAATATTTCACCGAACCTTAATAGTGGCCTTCGAAGAATTCGGCATCAATGAGTGAATGAACTTCCAATATCATATAAAAATAATTCGCACTGAAGATTCATTAGCACTTACGCATACGAAATCCGGCAGTCAGCTGTGTCGATAAATTTAAGCTAAATATATTATAGTGAGTGCAAGAAGCTCGCAACATACGGCAGACGGTGTCTCTTCTCCAGGTTTCTTGGAGCTGGACGCCGAGGCGTTGGCATTCTCGGAAGTACTCGTCCAACGTGGCACATTCGCAGCCCGATGGCGACCGCCTGTCACAGCAGTCTTGCTGGCAGGACTCGAAGAAGCGGTTCGGCTTCAACACCTGCACAATAAGTATTAGTAGTAAGCAACTTTACGAAATTTCGGAAAACCGACGGTTTCCTACAAGGAAATGGCTGTCAGGCCGTGCCTGGTCGCCACCTCCTCAGCGCGTTTGATGGCCCGGAGCTGGGTGTTTAGGCTTGTAGTCACTGGATTTCTGTCCCAGGCTTCAGTCGACGTTGACTGTCCTAAAAGGCCTGGTGGGGGAGGGTCCTTGCTGCATCCCCAGATGAAGTGGTCTAGGGTGGCGGTCTATGTCTTGCAGAGGGTGCGTGTTGATGTGAAGAGGGCTGGGTAGGTGTGTCTACAGATATGTATGGAAGGGGATGAGTGGGTTTGAAGTCATCGCCAAGTTGTTTGTTGTGCTTTGTTTAGTTTCGGGTGCAGGGGGGGGGGGGGGACTTTGGTCTGCACGATAGCCTGCACGATCAGAGGTCCGTTCAAGGCACACTTTTCTTTGCTTAGATCAATAGGTCACGGCAGATTAGTACGGTTTACTTATACAGTTTATATTGACAGATTGCCATATTTATTGCATTGGTCATGCACAAAAGCTTTGTTGTTGACATTCGACGTAAGCTGAGGCTTGAATTGCTTCTGTCCATGCAATGTATGGCGTACCTTAAGGCTATCTAGAGCGTAAACCCACGCACCTAAGTGCGCTTCCGGATGCGCCGCTAGTTTTCTAGTGCGCTAGTGCGAGAGTAACTTTCTTTTCTACCAAGCACTGCTAAATAGAAAAGTGGAAAAGCTTGCACTTCTCCCTTCATCACTTGGTGTTTATTAGGTGTGACAAAATGATAAGTTTCGCTGCTCAAGAGCCCGATATCACAAAATCGTAGCAAAAGGCAAAATGTTAAACAGTAAATTATATATCAATTTAGGATTTGTGCTAGGAATGAATGATTGGTCGGAAGATAATACGACCGCCTTGATTTCTCTGCCTGATATTGGCGAGGCTCCCTTGGCGTTTTGGGTATAGCAGTAGAAAGCTGGAGTTAACGAAAAAAATGACAAGTGAAACCCACGAGCAACGGTAGCCTTTCAACTAGGCAACGCGCGCTGAGAAGTAGCAGCCAGGCTCATTCTCGATTTAGTGCCTTAACCCTTATAAGTGCACCAAAATCTCACCGCAACGCACTTAGTGCTTCCCGCTCTACAAGCCGTAACCGGGGCTGCATAGTATGATGCAGTCTGTCACTTTTTCACCAATGAAATAGTCAAGAATGAGGCGCAGAAACTTTCAGGGGAGAACTTTCAAACATTTTCACGGTTGGTGATCGACAGTTAGCTATTGTACTACAAGACTAGTGTTACCTTGTGGCACTCTCTGTAGATGTCGTTGAAGATGATGGAGCAGCGGTCGAAAGCTGTCAGGGAGACGTTTTTGTCTGCACTGGACTGGATAGCGCAGGCTTCCCTTTCAAGGCCACTGTGGATGCAATCTGCGTGGCCGGTAAAATCTACAGTTGCATTCCGGTGCATGACGGTGAGGTACAAATTTTGCTTATTGTACAGATATGAATTTCAACTAAAATGAAGTTCATCCGAAAAAAAGAAAAGTAGAAAAAAAGAATGGAAAGAAGGAAGTGTAACCAGAGTCCCGTACACTTCATTACCCCTACGGAGAAGAAAGGTAGGAGGAAGACAGGGCCAGTGGCACACGCAGGAGCCGATTACCATTCACAAGGGTTTAAAGTGGGGCAGCTCGCGTTACTGAGTGGATTACTTTCAGTATGATAGAGTCCGCAGCTTGTATAGTGGGGTCCCCGCTGTCAACGACGTTGCACACAATGTACAAAGAAAACACGCCAGCGCTCTCTTGCGGCGAGTGTTTGTTCATATTGCTTCATCATGACTGATGCAACACTTAAATGAATAACTTACACAACGACAATGATTGCTGCCCTCGGCAAAGCCAACCTAAATTCTGCTGTTGCATTGCCAAGTAAACAAAACGTTTAATTCTTACCTCTTTCAACTACCCAGGATATTCCAAACTCTCGCGGCGTGAGGGCACTTCTGGCATCCAGAACCATCAGGTCATTGGATGGTTCCCCGTCAAAGTGTCCGCAGAGGCCGCATGCCGTCTCACGTAGGGCGGGCGTTACTCGAATCTGAACAGACTCCTGCAAATATTGAGCCCACGTAGAAGAGGGCAACGTAGGCATTGTGATGGGATGTATGCTATATCATCAGCACTGTCGTGAATTTATAACGGTTGCCAAAACTGCAAAAATGTTTGATGATTTGTCTGGCAATAACAGCGGTGGCAGTCACACGCCACCCTCTCTTCACCTGCAGTGCTTTTTTTTTACACCTGGGGCGCTATAACGTAAAGCTATTCCAAACTTTTCTATTCCAATTCTGCAATCAGCTCTCCGCGATTGGTCAAAAACTTTTTCGAACCACCCCCACTTCGCCCGTCTATCACGCGACGTCACGAAAACCGCGATAGCTCCCCGTCTGATATGACGCGCACACACATTATAAATGATTGGACCTAACAAAAGAAAAAAGACGCTGTTTCGCCATTAGCCCTTGGCTATTCGTCAAAAGTTTTAGGGCTGCACCCACTTCACCTGCCTGTCACACGACGTCACAAAACCGCAAACACTCATCGCATCAAAGCGACGTGTACGCGTTAAGATGCTATAATATGCCGAACAAAACTGAATTTTCTTCTGAATAGCCGCAGGCTGCCTTCTTCCGAAGGGAATAAAAGATGGCTGCCGCCGATCGCTCAGGCACTGTGTACTCGCACCTGCCGGAGAGCATTGGTTTATTTGCGTACAATAAAACATTTTGCGTTGCCGCACAACGTTTTCAAGCACTTTCAGCACGTTTACGACCTCACTCTGCTAACTCTTCTTTGCTGAGAATGTTTTAGAAGCATTCTTAACCTTCCATTGCATGTCGCCGCGATTTTCTATCAGCCACCGCAAGCTAAATAACAAAAAGCGGACCAATCACAGACGTCGGGACCACTCTCTGCATCCGGTTATCGATTTTCAGCTTACTGGCTCGGCCCCATCAGATACATCTCTATTTGAGCATGCTCCTCGCCTCTTGTCAACCAATTAGATAACACAAGCCGCTCAATGTAAGCAATGTTCGTTTTTAAAGCAAACAAAAGTTGCCTCCTATAAGTGAGGAGAGCGTTTGATTGGTATCTTCAGACAACGCTGCGGGTCACCGCACGATGCTTGCGTCGGTGGTTACGTAAATTTGACGTCAGCAGGTAGGAATAAAAACATATTGGAATAGTCTAACGTTATCGGGCCCCTGACTACAGTAAAGAGGATCACAGCAAGCAGCACTTTCGCGGTCTCTTGTGAGCAAAATAAATTTGTACTGTAACTAGAATGCGGTGTACCGGAGGATTGGAGCATAGTGATCCCGGTGACGTCACCAGAGCGCACTGTAGAGGAGGAATTTGCGCGTCCACTGAGTGAGTGGTGAAGACCTTCGAGTGAAGACCCGCTTGTGAATATTTGATTTTGTATAAGGTGCATATCTATATATACATGAATCGCACAGGGCAAATATTGAACAGGTCTATAAAGGTAAACGTTTTCACCGAAGTCTCGGATAACACGTTATACCTGCAGTAATTTTTGTTGGTGAAATACAATTTATGATGTTTTTCTGCGATAGCAATTATACAGACACTCGAGGCACATTTGCGCCATCACGATCTGTGCCATCGTGCAGTCCGGTTATTGATGTCACATGCACGGCCAGCATGGTCGGACCAGACGCTCCACTCAATCGGCTCTGCCGGGGCTGCAGGGCACCGTTCGGGCTTCCTATGCTGGCATTAGGTTTAAGGGCAGATGTATTAGCCTTCCTGCTAAACGGCTATGAACGCCCCACACCGTGTTCCGTGCAATGGTCTGAGCGGAAGCGACAGCAAGAGTCACGCTAAACCTATGCAACCTTCTTTCTGGATGCTGATGAGCGCCGACAGTTCTGCCTTGGTCTAATTTGGTGTACCATTGAGGTGCGACGCCTTCCACGTCGCTGGCAGCGCTTCTAATCGTGCCGGCGTTCTGAGTTGCCCTCAACGCAGCGCTAAACGGGTCTATCGCTTTCCATGCGTTGCCTATGATAAAACTACAGATTTCATATTATGTTGTACTGTTAAACCAGTCTCCTCGGCAAGCCGCGTGGACCTAAAGACAAAATAACCAAATAAGAAATAACTGCAATTAGAAAACTTGAACTTTCTCACGTTATCGCTTTTCCCCATCATAGCGCGAGGCATAATCAAACTCACGACCACGTAATAGCGCATTTCCGCCCATCCGGGAAACCGTGTTCAGCCCGATGCGTTAAATGTGTGTCGCTGCGACTTCTAGTGGCATGGACGACGACAAGCTATGTGTCAGTATACGCTGATTGACCTTCTGAGAACGACAGTCGAATAGTTCGTGCTCCGAAAAAAAACAAAAACATGGCGGGTCCTACGCATTGTGGTAATCGATGTGAGCAAAGCTTTATATGTTTGCTTTGACTGACGATAATTAGCGTGATGTTAAAAAAAAACTAAATTACGGGGTTCAACGTGCCAAAACCACTTTCTGATTATGAGGCATGCCGTAGCGGAGGGCTCCGAAAAGTTCGAACACCTAGGGTTCTTTATCGCCCACCTAAATCTAAGTACCACTGGTGTTTTCGCATTTCGCCCCCATCGAAATGCGGCCGCCGCGTCCGGGATTCGATGCCACGATCTCGTGCTCAGCAGCCCAACACAATAGCCACTGAGCAACCACGGTGGGTAGCGGGATGTTGGCGGCGAATGTGTAATTTCTTCAGCGTTTAGTCCAATGCGAGAGTGGTGAGTTGACGTAGAACGTTACCTTGCATGCACCACTGCTGTTTGTCTGCATAGTCCGCATAACACATAGGGAGGCATGTTTGCTTGAGGCGTTGTTGTGCGTAATTATACATAGTCTCTGAGGGGGTTGAGCGTTATCACTGCCTCACATGACACGTCGCATCGTGGCAGAAGTGTTAAACTTTAATTGAATTACGGGGCTGTACGTAATTCAATCAATATAATTGTATGTATACATCGTATACATACATTCGCGGTCTGTGCCATGTTTCGCTTCGTAGCGAAGACGCCCCTGTTCCGCGCCACACTTCTTTCGGGCCTGCATGTCCTCGACGCTGAGTGCACGCTTTGGAGCCATTTTGCTGGCGCGTGTTTATGTGCTCCTTCTGCACACGTGGCGAGCACACTGTTGAGACGGCAGCACCAAGTGCTCTCTTCAGACTATGGACGATTGTAATGTTTACGCTACGGCAGCTCAGCACGCGACTTCCACAACCCAGCACTCGCATTTTTGTGACATAGGAAAACAAACACGGCACGTGCCATGCGCACAAACTGTGCAACGCTGCCGCGGTGGTCTGATCGTGTTTCAAGAATCCCCGTGGCACGCGCGGCAAGAGCATCACAGCAGCGCCTGGAAAGTCGGCATAAGAGGCAATCTTCGCTTTAAGAACGAAAGAGCCAGACACTCATCGTCAAATGTCAAGTGAAGGCAGCGGTGCATATATAGGAAGTACAGCAGTCCTCAACGAAATTGAACTCAATCGCACTTTCATTTGGTTATAAGACAACCGCAGACATTGAACGCGACGTTCGCGAAATGTATCTTGCGTAAGCGCAATTTGTGAATCGCCGAAGCCTTGCCAGCGTGTGATTGAGCCGCATTGGATATAGCCTTACGTAAAGAAATTTGAATACTTCGATTCACATTCTGCTGTTCAATACAAAATATTACATTTCTCATTACATTAATTTGATCATCCTTCTTCTGGGTTTTCTCAATTTATATTTTGTTACGTTCTTTTGTTGAAGCACACCAAAGGCTACCTTTTAGCTTGTTTCGTTCTCACCTTCCTGACTTTAATGCCTTCCGCAATAGTCCTGCCACCATTCATCTCCTTTAGCAAGCCTCCTGTTGCTAGTGGATCAACATTCACACATATTGTTTCCTAATTCACAAATATTGTAGCGTAACAGCAATTTCTCATTTTCTGTTTCGTTTTCTCGTATACAATTATTTTTTTATACCCAGTTGTAAAGTACCGAACTTTCTGTTTGATCACAGCTAACAATCAATAAATAATGAACATGCCAGAATTCATTGCAATGTAGTTCGAACGCAACAGGTGGGGACTAACGGAAAACGTTGTATTGGAGGGCGCCGGAATAGGTTTGATCACTTGGTGTTCTTCAACGTGCACCCAGAGGTGACCAGATCGGACAGTCTTAAAATCGAACTAATAACTCCGTGCTCATTAGCAGAAGTACGCTATGGTCACTGAACTACCACGACACGTAGTCAGTGAACGGACGAGAAAAAAAAGTCGCAGTTTCGCACGGAAGGCAAAGCATCGATTGCGATAGCAAATTAGAAGACCGCCATACGAAGTAAGGATAGTACTTTTCTCGGCCGTGCCAACTCGTAAAGATTTGCTTGCTAACTAAATTAACAAGCATGGTGTCGGCGTGCACAGCAAACATGAACACATCCCGCTCGATGAACGCGAACACTCACTGTCAAAACGCTGGCGCTAGGAGACACGGCAGCAGCAGCGAGCGAAGTGACCTTCGTGGTGTCTATCGCTCCAACGCAAACTCAGGGCCGTGAACAAAAAGCTCGCACAAACATACGAGCCGTCGACGCACCTAGACTCTGCCCCCAAATACAGCCACGCGACCGCAGACAGCCGCTACATGCTAGGTTGCAGCCGGAGTAAAACACCCCTCCCCCTCCCTCCGCTCTCCTTGCGCCTCATAACGTTGGTTGCCTCTCGCGCGACGGAAGACGGCGCGCGATTCCTCCCGCTTTTTTTCCTTTCGCGCGGGCGAGATTGATCCGCTATGGTCGGCTCCCCTCGGACGCTTTCACTCGCACATACAGCGTAGGGCGCGCGGCGACGGTGTTATCGACTTTGGACTTATACGGAACATCATCACGACGATGACGAGGGCAGAAATACGCCTGGAGTATCCGTATGATTGCTATTGCGATAAAAATAGGGTTCGTTTGCTCCCGCAAGCATGCATACCTTGTCGATCCACACAGTGTATCCTTGCGTACTTTGGAGCACCAGGTATTTCCCGGCGTACTGCGCGCTCAGGCCAGGAATGGCATCAACAAGTGGTTGCGCGTCCTCTGGCGGTGGCAGGCCCAGAGGCAGGCTCACTCGCTCACCGGCTGCCGCACCAACAAGGTGCAGAATTCGAGCGCAATTCGCCGCATCGGGGCAGCCCGCAGAGTACTGCAGTTCCAGCGCGAACTTTGCTGAGGGGTCTGGCTCGGCGCAGTCCTTGAGCAACACGTAGCTGCAGGCACCCGCGAAGCGGAACAGGGTGCCGTCAAAGCTCTTGAACTGGAAGTGACCCCACGTGCTGCATACGCCGGTGGACGGTGGCGGAAGTTCTGCGTGTGACAGCAGGGACATCGTGGGGTGCATCAGTGGTGGTAGAGTGGATGAGCTAGTGAACTTGTTATTGAGAGCGTTACGAGATAGTGATATACCACATGAGCGAGTGATTTAGCGAATGAGCGAGTAAGTGAATGAGTGTGTGAGCGAACGAGTTACCGAGCTAATCATAGTGAGTGAGTGAGTTAATAAGCGAGTGGTTTAATCAGTCTCTGAGTGAGAGAGGTAGTCATCAGTAATTTTGTTAGTAAGTGAGCGTGCGGTCTAGGGAGCGAATTTATTGATAAATGAGTGAGAAAGTTAGTGAGGTTTCGCCTTGTTAGTGTGGCAAGCCCACTTAAGGTGGAACAACATGAAGCGCCTCTGCGCTTCAGTCCCTCCCCATTTTGTTTAAGCTCGCTAGATTCCCCCAAATATGAACAAATGATCTATCGCCCGTTAGTACTGTTACCTACATCACAGTTCATCATCTACCTGAATTTTTAGGTATGCGTTTGCCTGTGACCGTAAAGACATTAATTCTAAACAATCAATTAGTGACCAAAGATGAAATAAAGGTTCCCCTTGAAATTGCACTTGGGTATTTTCCAACGTCACTATGAAGCGCGTAAACTTAGGCTTATTCGTCTATGTTCATATACACTCTAGAGGGTTACAAATGAGATAGTGAATGCCGGATGCGTGTTTACGACGTACGTTAATATTGGACGTAGACAGGACAAACTCTTTGGGTCTTTTGTTGAAAACGAGCTCCGGAAACTTCATGAACCAGACGAAGAAGTACCACAATTCATTCTATTGTTCTTCAAGATTTTTAGTCTTACATGAATGCGCTAAGGTATTTGAATTGTTTCACCTGTTCGGTATAAAAGTCAGTTACTTACCATTTTCTCCAGGAATCTGAAAAAAAAGAAGATCGTAAGTGAAGGATATACCAGCGAAGTTAAGTTAACGGTGAAGAAAGCGGAAAAATATTTGCAGCGAAGGACGATAATGATATTCATTGAATAGGAGAAGCTGACTGCTGTAGAACCAGGAAATTACAACTTACCTTGTTTTTTTTTGCGTCAATGAGTTCTTACATAGTATGCGCTATCTGACGTAGTTTTGTGGATAGTGCCATGATCCCGTAGATTCACCATAATGATCGATGAGTATCCACCACTTCATTACACTACAGCTGCGTGCTCATATCATCTATGATCATGATATCGTCATGCGTCATGCTCATATCTATGATGCTCATATCACTGGCGGCCAGTTAAAGGATCCTTGGGGACAACTTCTTATGGACGCCACTGATTTCATGTGCCACAGTGCTTTAGACCCTCTACAAACGTGTTTTAATACAAGAACTGTAGCTTGTGTTCAGTACCTGATCACCTTATGAGCCGGCAAAGTGCTCTGCCCCTGAGTCTACAGCTGATGCTCACCAACTGCTGTGGCTATATATTGGGACAGACTACCAGAGTGCAAGAGACTGCTTAGAGGTACCTAGATATTTACAGGCCAGCCTAAACATCAGGTGGTGTTACTCAGAGACAATAAGTCACAAAAACACTTTTTCTATTTCGCCATGAATCAACATCACATGCATAATTGCTTAACCGCTAATAATATGCCTCTTCGCAACACTAAGAAACAAAAGAAAATTGAGCCCGCAGAGATTGACGGCATCATTTCTGTCTACTTGCTGCAAAGTACAAACCTCATTTGGTGGCAGGTCGAAACCGTTGGCTGTTTGCGATTCGCTGGTCAAGTTCTTCTTGGAGGAGGCTTCTGTGACGTGATCTCCGACGTCCGGCTTCTGTTGCTGCTGATTTTGTCCGTTATGCTCATCAACCTCCGTTATGGTCTGCTGTCCCTGGTGAAAGTCTCCCTGCGCTGTGACGTTCGTCCGGAAAGAACTTGTATAGTCTGCGAGTCACCACACACACGCAGACACACACACACAGTCTTTCTTTGCAGTCTTTTTATTTTTTTATCGCACGTGCGGTTCTAAAATATTTCTGCTATCCATAGATGTTGAACAATCTAACAAATTGTATCTGCGGCCTTTACCTGTAGGAGAAGCCTTGTTTTATTTTTCATACTAAACATATGTTGCAAATAGCCTGTGTCAGTGGAATGTCTCCCTTCCAGGTGAATGACCCGAAGATACGCATGTTGTACCCACAAAATATTATAAAGTTCTGAATGATAATTTACGAAGCCTCACTGATAAACCTCTCAGCTATACACCTTAGGGTGCACTTTACTACTGCAGAATTGAAGCCTGTTGGTAATGAGGCCCTGTCAGCAAAGAGAGATAAATGTTTAGGGGATGATGAATGGTATGCGCGTTGCACAGTATCTCTTCTTGAGGACATCTGAAGTGCAGCAAAGCACAGTGTGCAAATTTAACGGCATAAATAGAAATTGTAGAGCCTTGGTCAGGCTTTGCAAAAAGTATCACAGCACTCGATTGAGGGCCAGAACACTACAGGCATACATGGCGCTTGGCGACGTCGGCGAAGTTGCGCAGATGACAGGGAGGGACGGTGCTTTTAGCTTTAGAACCGCCAGGCATGTCACCGAAGTGGGGGGGGGGGGGGGCGGGGGTGAGTAGGCCAGTACACTTAATAGCCGCTTGTCAAGGCGTCTCTTGCCATCGCAACATCAGCGTAGGTGCGCAAGAGGTGTTGAGCGTTTTCAGCGTAGAACAGTCTGAACCGTAGGGGAAGGCGGCGCCATTACATCGGTGTCTCTGCTCAGCAGGCTAAACAGAGTTTCCTAACTCAGTTGCTATTGGGAAGGGTGAACACTACAAGTTTCAAGAAATTCGCACCGAATATCTTCTAGGAATTACCTATCTACTCTGTTTATTAGTTCACCATGGCCTCCTTTGAGTATTGCGGTACGGCACCGGCAGAAACACTGTTGCATTTTGTAGTGCCATTCACAAAATGCTTATGAAACTTCGTAGGCTGAATTATGCGACCACACTGAAGTAAATTCCAAAGTTCAGCCTAATATAAAAATGCAAGCGGCCACTATGACGGAAAACCGAAACCGCAATTCATGGGATGCACAAGATACCCTAAATTCACATTCAGAGCTCTATAAAACATGTTGGCGAGCGAGGTTTCCTTCAACTTCGTTTATTTACGCGTTCTACGTGACAGAACACCACCAAAGAGATAACGCGGTGAAATTTTATTAAACTTATGTGAAACGTCAATTTCATGAACATTAGAAACTTCCCAGATCATATCTTAAAAACCTGACACTCCAGAATCGTTTTCTTCATTTCTCTCTTTCTTTATTAAATAAAACAGTCATTGTAAAGCTGCCAGCATGGCTACACGTACG
Organism: Dermacentor albipictus; assembly: GCF_038994185.2. Classification (NCBI taxonomy): domain Eukaryota; kingdom Metazoa; phylum Arthropoda; class Arachnida; order Ixodida; family Ixodidae; genus Dermacentor; species Dermacentor albipictus. The sequence goes on from NC_091826.1 coordinate 10,264,733, forward strand.
TGGACACCTATAATGCAAACAATGAGCGGAGGAAACGCAATGTATTTTCAAACATCCACAATATTTCTCTTGCCACACTAGTGATTAGAATAAAAGACGACGTGCATTTCTGAAACTTTTGTTCGCTGAAAGACTCTTGTGCTTACAGCAACAAAGTTCTGCACAAATAAAAATTCTTTCGACAGGAAGTGAAGGAATAAAGTGCGAATGGATTAGGATATCTTTTTTCAATGAAAAACGTCAGTCCGAACGTAGCTGGACATTATTTTTTTTCTCAAGAAGTGTGCGCTGAAAGCCACCCTCTCAAGCATTCAATGGCTGCTCATTAGCAGGATCAGCATGGTTCTGAGGAATGAAAAATGTAGACGCAAAGGTTTATTGAAATGTTTCAAGTCAGTTATGCATAACATTTTAAGCACGCTGATTTTCAGCACGTTGATCGTCAATGCCGTTGCCGCCGAGAACTGTTGGTAGTCGAAGAAAAGCGCGATAGTCTCAGGTAACCAATTTTCTCTAATCGTGGGGCACTTGATAACGCTTTTTAGCTTTGTTGGCGTCAAGCATCTCACTTCCAATTATTCTAATGAGAAAATAACTTCGGCACTGTTTTATGCCTAAGCATTTTTTATATTACCTACGTCGAAGGGTTCATCGAATTCTGCGTAGGCGTTTTTCAAATTATTGGAATAGAACTGATGTCAATTCATCTAAATGTTTCAATCCTAAGCCTATATTTGGGCTGGTATAATGTACTTACCGCGATGAATTCTTTAGAAAAGCTCATCTGGGACATCTGTATTTAGCTACATTGGTTTTATTATTCAGTAGCTTTTAAGGCACAGGAATGCATTTAGTTTTTTTTTTTGTCAAAGTGAGATGATATTTTCATAATTAGTTTCCGTCCACATGTTCTTCTTTCATTAGTATTATACCACTAGGCGTCTCCCGTTCAGTATCATTCCCCTGTCAGGAGTCACTATTTTCTGGCTCAACTAGCGGTTTACGTGCTCTCCTTTTCAGAACCATAAGCTTTTGTTGATGCAAAAGCATCAAATGGCCCATAGAGCAGCCTCTGTCATCTGGACAAGGCAAAAACGGCACCTTAATACCAATTGGCTGGGACGGTAACATCACGAGCGAGCCTGGGCGGAGCAGAGCGGTTGAAAGGGTGCACCTGCCGCTGCAATAGCGCGCCAGGTGTTGCGTCAGGGGAGAGATCATCACCGCAACGGCACGTGTGCCTCGCTTCCGGGAGCCTGCGTTATCCGCGCGTTCCTTGTCTGCACAAGCTCACGCACGCGTTCTACCTGCACCTAATTAAGACCAAATCAAAACGCGCCAAGCCAATGGCCAAGCGTCTGAGCACGTTCGATTGCAGTCGAGGAGTTCATAACTCGAAGGACCTCTGAGCTGCCTTCAATTCCACATTGATGCTTGCGCACTCGCAACTCATAAGAAGTACTTCGGAGGCCTCGGTTTTTTAAAGCGAAACCTTTACTGGCCGCGAACTTGCGATTTCGTCGTGGCCGTGCTCCGAGGAGGCACATGACGTCACACCGTGTTCCTCGTCGTTGCGCTCGCTTCCACTCGCTTCGCCAGCTGCGTCGCATGCCTGATAACATGTCCGAAGATTGAAAAGGAGAGCTCGCGTGCGCCGCAACCACAGTTGAGGCGGCAGTATGGACGGCGAGAATTCTAATAAGCAGGAGGAGGCCTGGAATCGACATCGGGATGAAATAAAGAGGAAACGAATCGCCCAGGACGAACAGCGCGCCGAACGACTGGCTAAACGCCGTAACATAGCTAGACAACCAGACTAACCTGGACTTGCAATCAAGATTAACCAAGGCTAACCATGCTATGCCTTAGCTTTCGTTAACCTGGCATAGCCGAGCTATAGGCCACTGCCAATTTTTTCTTTCAAGTTACCTGGGCGTCTGTTTTATCTTGCCGGCTGTCTTGCCACATTGATTAAGCACTCTTGAGTTTAATGTTCACATGAAAACATTTGTAGGCCATTCTTTATTTTAATATGTCGTGTGAAAAGTGGTGCAGTGGAAAAGATGCATTGACAGTATACTATATGGGTGACGAATGTGTTAAACCGTAACGCCTCCTGTTTCGACGAGGTTCGTTGAACAAAACGAGCACGTGAAAATTTCAGCAGGAGAACGCAACGCCCACAAAGACTAGGGCACTTTATCGATGGCTGCTCAAGTGAGAGCAAATATCATTTTGAATATACATTCTTAGCTCTTCACAAGAATCCTGCTGCTCCTTAATAGCGCTAGCCTCGATCATGCAGAGAGCAATACATTTAGCAATAATTGATTATGTTTGACTTTAAAAAGCAAGACCTGGACTTGCGATATGTTCTGTGGTTATTTAAGGCGCAAGGGACGAAGACGCGACGAAGGTTAGCCATAGCCTGGGTGCTCTAAGCTCTCTCTGCTATAGCAAGGACTTGGATACCTTCACGCGAATATTCGGGCAAAGGTTACCATTTTTTTTCCTCGTAACTATTTTTTGTTCTCTTGCGGGACATTTAGACATAAGGGTTGATCCGTCAACCGCTCTCCTTCGACTGAGAGGCGCAGTTCTCCTTCTTACCGGGCACGCACGGTGGAACGATGGGTGGGTCCCAGACACCCTGCAGGCTGCACCGGTACACTGGTGCTGCTCCCGGCGACTGGAAGACGAATCCCGTGGGACATGACACTTCGCAGAGGGTCTCCACGTGTGTGTGGTTGCAGTGCCACGATGATCCTCCCGCGCCCAGCATGTGACCGTCGCACAGGCTGATGGCTGTGAAGGGGCACATGGAGGCTAAGAGCTCTGTCGGCAACATTTTAGTAGCGCGGACATTCACTCTTCCATCTAGAACTAGCGGCCGGAAATATTTGAGCGAGTAGGTGGGCTGCCCTCTCAGCAGTGCGCATGGCTTGTCCAAAAATGAAAAAGAAAATTCCGACAGTAAATTGAGTATTTCAGCTGAAGAGGATTGTATACTATACATGGCATGACAGTTATGAATTAAATACTTGCAAGATGTCTACTTAACAATGACGATCTATTTTAATATTGAACGGGATGTTTGTGTCTGAAAAAAATCGGCACACATTTACACTGAGCTCTCGATGCCTCGACTTATCTCTTTTCTGTAAGAGACAACAAGAATGATATATACTCACGGTACTGGCAATGGTCTCCCCTGTACTGATTGGAGCACACGCAGCGGTTGTTGCCGTAGCAGCGACCTCCATGTAGACAAGGTGGTCGACAGACTCCTAAAAAACACACAGAGAGGGAGGGAAATCAGTGTCTCTGTATGCGTATGCGAACTTGTTCTGCACCTGTGGCGCCTATTTGTTGTGGAATACGTGATGCAGACGTTTCGCTGAGTCTTCTTCTGTATCGCCTCTGTCGCCACAGGACGAACGTGTGCGTGTTTAATAATTGATGACTATACCGACGCTTCACTATCTATGTCAGAGAGTAATATATATATATAATAGCCATAGATGCTACTAAAAGTTACAGTGACTTGAAAAATTATGACATAGGCCGTATATGCATCAGAAAAGATTTTATAAGTGAAGATGTGATTAGTACATTGCTGTTCGACAGTTTGAGAAACGTTTCGGCTGTATAAATTGGCTATAAATCTTGGCTATTTCACACCTTTGAACAATAATGAGCTATAACGGATGCAGTGTAAATATCAAAGCACCTCCAATACACTGCTGCAAAAGGTCGGTTTTACATCGCACGTGCGTATCAGCTGCCTTCATCATACCGTGTGGGTGAAGCAGCGCACTGACCAAGACAAAGCGGAGAGTAAACAAGAATACACGACAGTCTCCTGCCTTGTATAATCGCACCTAATCTTGCATATTATCGTGCTCATCACTCTGGCATATTACCTTGGCAGTCGGGAAACTGCTGAAGTGGCGTCCACTGGCGTGTCGTGAGATCGCAGTTCAGTGTCATGTGCCGTTTACCGTCGGGAAACTCGAATCCAGTCATGCAGTTGGCTGTACATCGCCTAGAAACCATGTAGATCAGAAGTCAAATCTATTAAGGCGAAAATGCATAGAATTTGCTGCTCCGCGCTATGTCACAATGCACTCTATTTTATATATCGAGTTTAATTTATGATAGTTTCCTAAATGAGCGCCGTAAGCAATGTGTCAGCAGTAATTGAGGTAGCCGTCATATCCTCTGCTATTTGGAGCAGCGCAGCGTATATCCCGAGCGTACGCCAATACTTCAAGACAGCTAAATATATTCAAAGGCATGAAAAAAAATTATCAGCGGAGATTTAAAGCGCTATCTTGATCCAGAAAGTCGTTCGGAGTCCACTTTCCAGGAAATGTATTGATTTGAGTTGTGAGCAACAGCTGTCTGTGTGAAAATACAATCTTTTTCGGAAGCCGAGATTGGTAGCATTCATCTCAGACGTAGACAAGGCTACAGATTGTGCACATCTGGTCGTCTGCGTCCCCTTGTTTGGCGGGAAAGTATACTGCAAGGCCTGTTACTACGTAATGCCGCTTATGGAGTGCCTACCTACAGACATGAGGAGCAACTTTGGTGCCATCTTGTGATCCATGAGTTTTACCGTAGCATACTGAACCATTTTTCTTTCGATGAAATGCAATCTTCTATACTTAACTTCCACCCAGGGGTTTCTAAAGCAACATAACCATCAGTGTGCAGTGGTCTCTTTCTTCCCTGGACAAGAAAGTTCATGCGAAACAAAATGATGCTAACGAAACACGTTGTAGTTGAGCAAAGTGTCCCAAAACGTCGGTAGAACCTCTGTTTCTGCACTCCCTAAGCGGTAATATTATGTGGGACGGCGAAATTTCTTACTTAGCGCTTCACCTAGCCTCTTCGTGAGGTAAGAAACCACATGTGAAAACCAATGCATGCTTACGGCGAACTTACAACTGCTTTTCCTGAGCCAGATCCTAAGGGGAGTCCGCAAAATCCGGTTGTAGAACCACTACCTCTGTCGCCATTCCTGTTTAGATAGCAGCCGAGCGCAAAACAACGAAAGAAGGATGTAGCTGCTTTTTTTCTGCAGCCGCCAACGCAAACGGAAGAAGTCGCTGCCGGTGTCAACGATCGTTCGCGCCATCGTGTGCGAAAGGATGCCGAACGAGGTTTTACTGCAACTGTTCGACGACGCCCACAAATCGGAGAAGCATTAAACAGCGCATCAACTAACTCATTTGTGTGGAATTAAATGTACTTGACTGTTCGTTAAGCGCCAAATTGCTGCGCATGGGTTGTTATAGGTTGAGTATATACAGCTGGGGTGCTATAGCTTTGCGTTCTATAGAAAAATATAAATGAAGTTAAGCGCCCATCCTATCTTTCTTACCTGTATATTGGTATGTCCTCTGCTAGTCCGAGTATGTATACGGAATCCACTGCTTCAGCTTGCTCTCTTTAATTGTGTAAGCGCTACCGTTAGCAAAACATACGTTAGCTAACCTCTCATCTGCCCAGAAAATTAGAAAGTTCTGAAACGCAAGAAAGCAGTGGTCTCGATTGAATATGCTAGACGTGCTGTGTGTTGTCTACACTGCACGTGATAAAAGTGAAATATTATCTCTTCTCTGTCTCTCTCTCTACAATTTTCTGTTTCTATTTATTTCCTCTTTTCATTTTGCCTTCGGGTTGACATATTTATGTATGCATATTTGACCAGTAAATTCACTTGGAGGTTGGCCCTCATTCATATTGATCATCCCCTGTTATTTATTCAATTGTGTGCTACACTAAGTCCATGGAGTACCAACAAGCCCAGATAAGTGCGTTACACTGCACCATTAAAAGGCAAAATGGTGTTCCAACATTGGCGCAACGTGCCAGCGTAGCCACATATAGTACCAATGTAGCCCCGGTGACAGTTCAATATTGGTGCACCCTAGGCTGTTTGGATTTCTTCAATTTCCTCCGCACTATGCAGGGTTTCCAACAGAATAAATTCCAGTTAACCTGCGTGTCTATAACTTTCTCTCCGAAAAGTGGGCCATTGACAACCTTATGCTGAACTTTTTTTATTAATATTGCTTTTTCTTTTCTCGTGCACGAATTTTGGCCGTCTTATGTTTGGCCGATGTACATTTGTAGAGCAATTCTTCCAATGAGTAAGAATTTAGTAGCAAATGAAACTGAAGCGTGGTACTCGTATGTTCTGCCTCCGATTGATTTCTGTTAGTGAAGATAAGTCCTGAGGGCACAGTTGCCACACGTTGGAATGAAGCCGGAAAGCGAATATTCTTAGCAGTTCCGTGAATGGGCACGTAGCTTTAGAAGAAAAAATATCAAGACAAGCTACTTATATTAGACCATGCAAAGCTGTCAGAAGTATTACCCTCGCAGGCAAATTTTTTCTTCTTTGGGAACGACGGCTGAGTCTGGAATTAGGATGTTCGCTACTTTGGCTAAGCAAACATACGTTGTATGGAGCAGTAGTAGCAGTTTATACTGGGAATCATAGACCACCACCACTTGTGCATCACACAGCCGCGGTGATAACTTAAGGGCAGAGCACCGCATGAGTAATGAGCACTGTGGCTTCGGCTCTCAGGTGGGCCAAGTTGTACTTTCGTCCACTTTGATTTGACTTTCAAGTATCCTTTAAACGTTTGACTTAAAAGTAACATTCATTTTCCTTGTGGGTTTCCTGGCTTTGTTGTCTATTTGCTTAGTACAACTAATTCTTTTTATTGAATGCCAACGACCCTCGAGATAGGAATACAAATCTATTGTTCGCAGGTTTTACTCTGTATTGCAGGCAAGAAAACAAACTTCAATTCAATTCAACTAGAAATCCAAGCTCTCGGTTTCCCTTAATCTTCTCGCTCCTCGCTATCAAGGCGCTTTTAATGCTCCCGAGTGACACTAGTCTGCACAATTCCCACCGTTCCCCACGTGCGGCAAGTTGTTTCTTCATCCGCTTTCGTTTCCATTAATTTATCGTTTGTCTATTTCGTTTATCAAACACAAGTAATTTTCTCTATGTTGTCCTTAGTATCAGTGTTTGTTGGGTTCTTGTGATATGACTAATAAAAATCTGACCCCTCGGTTAACCACCTTTCTTCTCGTCTATTACATAACGAGGGTCTCGAATCCGGCAACATTGATGCCTTCAGGTAGCATGTGTGGGTTTATTGAGCGGTTGCCTTCACCCAAAAAGTTCACGTTCTCGTGACGCTTGCGGCAGAAAGGATGTTCCACATCCGTTGCCAAGGTCTGTGAGTGGTGGCGCCGGCTAACACTCCCAGGGTGCTACTAGGAAGCATAAATACCCAAGAAAGCGTATGGAAAAACCGCGCCGTAGTAGCTCAACTGGTAGAGCATCGCACGCGAAATACGAAGGTTGTGGGATCGTTCCCCACACGTGGCAAGTTGTTTTGTCATCCAATTTCATTTCTGATAATTTATCGTTTCTTTATTTCGCTTATTAAACAAAAATAATTTCCCCTGTCTTGTCCTTGGCGTCAGTGTTTGTTGGCTTCTCATGATATTGCAAATAAAAATCGGGCCCCTCGGTTAACCTTCTTTCTTCTCATCTAGTCTGCACAAGATACATTATGTTTATTGTGTGCCGAGTATACATTCTATTAGTGTGGTTGTCCTGTGCAAGTCATTTGATTTTACATATTTTTTTATGTAGAGTAACATGCTTGGCAAGGTACTATGAATACCTAGCTTCATAGCATTCAATTTGTATTCTAAAGAAATGTTCTTTCTTTATTTCAGGCCGCAAGTGAGACCGCGAAACATCCAAAGTTTATTCGTGTCACCTGTGATACCCAAAAGTTTGCTCTACATTCTGGGTATGTATATTGAAATGAATGTGCTGGTACTATCGGACCGGCATTCAATAGGATCCGGCGAATTTGATTTAGCGGCATGTACAAATTTGTTGTGAGGGAAAATTGCTCGTACTCACATGCTGCCTCTCTTTCTTTGGCAAGATGTCGATGCAGCGTTGGGGTTTGGTGGAACGTCACACCATGCACTTGCTGCGGTAAGAAATGCACGAATAATTTTAACACAGGAAGATTTTCCTTCTCGCTGCTTGTGGCGGCCTGTAATAAATGTCTCTCCCGTAAGCATTGATTAAGCTTCGAGTAGCTGCAGTCACGTGAAATACGACTAGTGACGATCTCTCCAAGTGGGAAGTCTGCGTTTCTCAAAATGAGCACGATATCGCTCAGGCAACCGAACGGTTTCCTCAGAAATAATTATTTGCAATATGGGAAAATCTAATCGCAGGTAATTAAGAGACCGGACCCTGCACAATAGCTAGGCATTCACTGTTTATCAGAAGTGTTGGTTGCATGTTCCATTAACTTATATATACGCATGCGCACGTAGTGAACTCAACAGTATGTCGGCTTGTATACGTATGTATGTATGTATGTATATATATATATATATATATATATATATATATATATATACTGCACGTTAACTTTTGCGACCTGTGTGAAAGGTGGCCGGGTGCTCTCAAGTTATTTATTCCACTTTTGCCGGTGTCTCGGAACGTTATTGCAAATAAAGTTTTGTTCTGTTCAGTTTACCTAGAGCAGCTAATATAATGAGTACGTTCAGATTTAGGCACCGATCTCTTGTCTGTTACCATTTCAATGAAGTTAGCAGTCATAGAAGAGAGAGCAGCACTTACAGTTGCTGGACATTTCGATTCTCTCCATCACTGGACTTTTGATGGCGCCAGTGCGGTAGTTGTGGGACATTTCAATCCTCTCCCTAATGGGACTCTTGACACTGCCAGAACCATAGTTTTTGGTTTTGATGCTGAAAAAAAGAAACAAAGAAAGACTGGTTACCAAAGGCTATTTCTTACACTCTTGATCTGTTTCCTTTTTACTATCTGAAGCATGATATGCAATGCCGGAAAATTATTGAATCACTCTTTTACTGTGCCAATAGCAATGTTAAAACATCATATACATTTGGTATTTTTGTGTATACAGCGGAACTGTTATGCGATTATATTCGCTTAATAATGTCTTTTAAAATGCCAATTTATTTATTTATTTATTTGAATACCGCTAGGGTGCGAAGGCATTACATAGGAAGTGGATAATAGATATACAATGCAAGGAGAAAACGATGTGGTTGTAAAGTATACAAATAATGTTCAACTGCACCTTTAAATGCACCTAAATCGATCAATTCGGTGATACAGATGGGTAGGTGGCTTGATTTGTTGTATTGACGGGGAACGAAAGAGCCATGGAAAAGCTTTGTTGGTGAGAATGGTACGTGTACATTGGGTTTGTGATCAGCCGTGTCTCCTACAGGAAAATGAAAAAAGAGCTATTTCGGTCAATTTCTGACGTAAATAAGGAGGCTGAAGACACGAGCTCTCTGATTAGACCATACATTGATGTGCGTGCATAGGGTAAGGGAATGAAACCTGACAGAACCGAAACATTAACTGACAGAAGCACTGAAGCTAGCGCAGTCAAACTTGTAAGGGATACTGAAAATATCAAAACGACGTACTGCCACAAGCATGGTAGTGGCTCGGCTGTTTGTGGGAAACTTCCGATCATTAAGCCTTGAAGGTTTAAGAAATAGTCTGTCACCACATTAAAGGGATGAAACATGGCAAGAATAACACGTGCTTCGGGGAAGCTTGTAGAAAAAATGCCAAATTTGTACTGGCTTCGCGGATATCGTAGGTAACCGTCAAAATCGTGTTATTTAGTATTTCTTTTGCGTCCTTGTCGTGATGTCAAATGACTCGCCTTTTGCTAAATATTGGGCGATATCAAAGTGAAGCTGCGAAGGAAATGAAATTGACTCGGGAAAAAACGTGCGAAATAAATTTCAACGTTACATCTGTATCGCGGCACCGTAGGAAACTTCCAAGTTGCCAGAGGGGCATCTTAAGCGCTTCTTGCAACAGTTGTTATCAACATAGAACTTTTACTCCTGGCAAGTGCCTCAACATTTCTGAGCAAGAATTTGTGCACACACACAGGGTAGGTTGTGTTCGTGGAGAGAGAGCGTAAACCTTATTTTCATATCAATAAGATTTGAGTCCGGCGTTTTTTTAGTGGGTCTGGGCAGTAGCCGCGGACGCGGTTACGAGACCTTGTCTCGAAGCGGCTTCCTCGGCTCACTGGACGGCCCCGAGTTGCGCTGTTAGGTTCGAGCTGAGCAGTGCGGTCTTCCAGCGCGAGCGGGGGCTGGCGGTGGAAGAGATGGAGGGGTAGGCACTGCCCGACTTGTTTGTTAAGCGGAGAACGATATTTTTTTCTAGTATCTTCTTTAGTACAGAAGCGTTGATCTCGTAGCATTAAGTGTAAGAGCGTAACGCCGCAACTGTGGGCGCAATATCTGCGGCACTGCGCAGTGCCTGGTGACAGCGAGACAAGTGCGCGAGACAACAGCGCGGACGCGTGCCTTCTGCCCTCCGCGTCGCACGCAGACGTGGTTTGCGTGCACCGACTGTTCAGAAACGAGACACCGTGCTGAATGACCAGCTGCACACAGTTCGTCATTGTTTTTCTACGCATTGTACCCACACACCACTGTTCTGTTTTACTCCCCCGTTTTAAAATATAAATCACATATCATGCGCAACCAAATGCAGTAACTTAGCTAATTACTTAATTAATGTTTATTTACTGCTTGGAGATCTTTATTTTTTCTGCTTACCTTGCTCTATTTCACCGCATCTGTTTTATTGGAGGAGATGTAAGTGCCGTCATGCATTGAGAAAGCTTTATTTCCACTTTCGCCGAAACCAACATTACATTATGAAGCGGTCTGCGCTGGACGCATGAAAGAAGACGAAGGAAGGTGCTAAGGAAGAAGTTGGAATAAAATGGCGGACGACACCCGTCTCACTTAGATTATGTCATTTCTGTTGCCGTTCTAGTTAGGAACGCTACATTTTGGCGCAGCCGACAGTTTTCGAAGACCAGCGATGCGGGTGACGTTTTTCGTCGACCAGGCGTCATCAGAGTCTGTTGTGTTCACCCGATACCAAGTGCACGGTGAGCCAGCGACGGACCTTCCTCTTGAAGTTAGTTCTACCGCGCTGATCAACGTGGTACTGCAACAAGCTGCAATCAGCCGCCAAGCCCTCGTGCAAACAGGATCGGTGACAGTGAATCTACAACTGCAGACACTGAGCGAACTCGTTCTGGAACCCATACGACGTGGCACCCTCAAAGAGGAAACGCCTGCCGGGAAGGTGAGCCTAGACTTGAGTGTTATGGAACTGCAAAGGAACATTATACAACAGATCGAAATAATGAGAACTTTCGTCCAAGCGCTTAGTCGAGAGCAGTCAGCACGAAGTATTGTTGAACCAGATGTTTTTGAAGGAAAATCGCAAAATGCACACTACTGGCTGTGTTTTTTCGAGTACGCCTGTGACAAGAATCTGTGGCACTCCGACGACACAAAGATTTTACATATGCGCCGCTATTTGGGCGGTATAGCCAGAAAATGGTATGACGTGCAACTCATGGATTATGGAACAACATGTTGGGAACTGTGGAAAAGCAACTTTTTAGGGGCTTTCGAAGGCAACGCAGTAGAAAGATGGGATGCGGCACTGCGGTTCAGTTATACAGGTGGCTCTCTGCTTGAGTACTGTCTTGAGAAGCGTCGCCTGTTGTATTCTGCAGAACCGAAGCTGTCGTCTTCTGCTGTTGTAGCTTTGATAACGCAAGGGTTGTGTATCGAGATCCGTAGTCATGTCCAGCTCAAAGGTCCAAGAACGTTTGATGACCTTCTGAACTTTCTACAGACCTCAGTGCCAAGAATTACATCGAGAAGACAGCCAGATGGTAGAACAGAGCAACTTGATTCCAATCTAGAGTCGTTGCCGCCAACTGAATGTGAACACAGCTTCATAAACAAATCTCTGGGAAGCGTAAGTCATGACTGTGAGGATGGTGAAGAACCAATTACCGCAGTTCACGGCAACCTACTTCCACATAATCTGTCTACCGTGCATCACAAGCCATAGAAAAAGAGCTTCAGTGAGACAGTATATTTGGTGTCGTCAAGCTTATTGTACGCCCCCATTAAGGTAGATGGCATTGAAGTGAAGGCTCTCGTTGACAGTGGAGCTTCGGTATCTATTATCAACAAGACTCGAGTGGATGCCAGTCGTCTGCACGCTGGTAGAACATTGCGTGTCCAAGCCTACGATGGGTCAGTGACCATGCATAGCGAATGGGTAACCCTGGCTATTGAATTTCAAGGAAATGCTATTACCAGTGACGTATTGGCCATTCCCAATGTCACCTACGATTTTCTTTTGTCCCGTCCAGACATGAAAAAACTTAAGATGAACCTCTATTGGGATGACAAGGTAATGGCCGAAGACACGATAAGAACAGAAGACCCTGGTGAAGAACCTAGTGTATCAAGGCTAATTTTTCACCACGAAGACATCAAGACTAAGTACCCAGAGCTTATATGCATAGGAAGCTACCCTCCAGCAATGAAATCCCATGTCGTTCCTTTCGAGCTCGCAGATAAAACAGTGGTTCGTAGAACCCCCTATAATATGTCCAGAGATAAAAAGGTGTGGCTGAAAAAGGAGTTGCAAGAAATGTTAGACGCAGGTATCATCCGGCCTTCTGTATCCCCATTTGCTTCTCCTATCACTATTGCACCTAAAGAAGACGGGACATTCCGCCTCTGCACAGACTACCGGGCTCTCAATCGTCAAACTGAATTGATACCTTATCCAATGCCGAGAATCGACGACATCATTGACGAAACCGGTGGTTGCCATTGGTTTTCACGAATAGATCTCTGCAAGGGCTTTTGGCAGATTCCACTAAGTGAAGAAACGAAGAAGTACACCGCGTTCATAACCCCATTTGACTTGTTTGAGTACAACCGCCTACCATTTGGTTGGAAAAACTCCCCTGCGTGGTTTCAGAAGATTATGACGGACATTCTGAAACCTTACCTGGGCACATTTTGCAATGTGTACATCGACGACATCATCATCTACTCAAAGACAAAGGACGAACACCGTAGTCATCTTTCAAAAGTTCTTCATGCCCTCAGTCTTGCCCAACTCAAAGTCAACTTCAAGAAAAGTGCGTTCTTTCAAGATACCGTAGTATTTCTTGGCAGGGTGTTTGATGGACAGACTAAAAGCACCAAGCAAGAATCGGTAGAGAGAATCTCCAAGCTGGTAAAGCCTTATGATGTGCACTCCCTGCGCGTTTTTCTTGGCCTTGCAGGACACTTTCGGGCGTTTATCAAAGACTACGCACTGAGAACAAGGTGCCTCACACGTTTAACTCAGAAAGACGTGCCTTTTCATTGGGACGAGAAGTGCGAAGCTGTCTATCGTGAGCTTGTAAAACTAATATCGTCGGACCCCATCTTGCGAATACCGGATTTTTCCTTGCCTTTCGTGCTGAACACGGACGCATCACATTATGCTACCGGTGCAGTTCTATACCAGAAGCCATCCAAACAAGCTGATCAAACCAAACACTACGTCGTGGGGTACTACAGCTATACCCTGAAACCCGCCGAAATCAATTACTGTACCACAGAAAAGGAAGCTCTGGCCGTCTTAAAAGCTGTGCAGTACTTTCGTACTTACCTGGAAGGTGCCAAATTCATACTTTTCACGGACCATCAAGCATTGACTCAACTTCTGAGCATGGCCCAGCCAAGAGGCCGCATTGCTAGATGGGTGAACTATCTGCAACAATTTGATTTCGTAATTTCGCACCGTCCTGGCCCACTCCTCACTGACGCTGACGCACTATCAAGATTACTTGTACAGGAATCAAGCAATAATCCAGATACAATCAATCATATTAAGCTATGGGAAGGTACAGAAGAGCTCCAGTTTATCAATGGAAGGTATCACGTACCACCAACTATGATTCCAAGGATTCTTCATCTATACCACGACACCCCTGAATCGGGTGGACATGATGGCTTCTGGCGCACTTATAAGAAATTGCTCATGAGATTCACATGGCCGGGCATGAAAAACGACATCAGCCATTACATCCGCACATGCCACCTCTGCCAGGTGAACAAAGTTAAATTCAAGCAATCGACAGACGTTATGACAAACCCTGAATATTCAAGCATCCCGTTCGAAGTAATTCATTTGGACTTCGCGGAGCTCAAAAAGAAGGGGGAAGGAGTCAAGCGAACGCAAGCTTTCTTGCTCTCCATAGATGAGTGCACACGGACGATTGCGGCTAAAGCTGGCAAAGAAGACGCAAACAGCGTAATAGACCTCCTCAAAGCTGAGTGTTTTAAACACACAAAGACGCTCGTCTGCGACAACGGGCCGGCTTTTCGGAGTGCCAAATTATCAAAGTGGGCCCAGGAGCACGGCATCATGATAAAGTATTCTTCTCCATACCACCCGGCAGCAAACGGCCTAGCGGAACGTGCCATACAAGACATCAAACAGTATCTGAAGATGTATCCAGACTTTGCCGGTGGCTGGAAGTGCTGTCTCGAGGCCGCTGTGAAGCATCACAACAGATCATACACCACGAGTTTAGGCTGCAGCCCTCATTTTGTAACTTCAGGTACAGCGCCCATACTTCCTGCAGATCGTGAGCTAGGTCTCCTAGAGAACCTCGAACTTGCGGAAGTAAGGAAAACTGCCAAAGAAGAGGAGATCTACAAGCGCCGCATGAAGCGAAACTTTGATAAAAGGCACAGTAGCGAGATACCGGACATACAGCCTGGAGACTATGTCCTTGTAAGGAAAGGAGCTGTGCCCTCAAATTCAAAATATTGCGGACCATTTCAAGTTATTAAGACTGCATGCCAGCATGGAATATTGAAGAATGTCTGGTACCCCGGAGCCTCGGGCCAAACGGAGTGCGCCGCTATTGGAAACGTATTCAAGTATTACGCCAGGAGGTGTAATTAAAAGAAATCCGGAAGAGTGAAGCGGTCTGCGCTGGACGCATGAAAGAAGACGAAGGAAGGTGCTAAGGAAGAAGTTGGAATAAAATGGCGGACGACACCCGTCTCACTTAGATTATGTCATTTCTGTTGCCGTTCTAGTTAGGAACGCTACACAATAGTTTTATGTAAAGCAAGTAGAAAATGGCAAGGATGATAAAAAAAGTTAACACGATTGAAAAGAAAGGAAACATACAAATATTTATTCTCGATGCGCCCTATAGACGTTCCCCGAGAGGTATTATTCTGCAGCGCGAAATCGCAGGTCCCAAGGGTATTAGACCAGCACGGCCTTCCGCTAGGCACTCCTTTTTTTTTCATTTCTTCCTTTCGTTTTTGCTTATTTCTTCCTTCCTAGTAAGCCGTGCAACTTTTGATTAATGAAACTTTCTGGGTGTGAAAGCGGCAGCTGTAATCCGCGGACGCTCGTTGTTTATCGGGTGGCGCGGCCGTACCGACCCTGATTTAGACTTTATTCCATATAAACAACACTGAGAAAGACAATTCCCAGAAACGGTGGAAGAGAAGTAAGAATTTAAAAAGATAACTTTATTTTTTCGTGCAATCGTGACGACTTTGGCTTGGCTGCTCGCGAGGATCGGAAGCCGGTGCGGCTAAATTTATACGGCACGAGGGTTTCTTCGGATAAGCTCACATGCGTGACAGCGTTGTTTAAGCTGCACTTGGCACAGCGCAGCGTCCTAACACAAATTCAGGAATGCAATAAAATTGCGTTGAAATATTCCTATCTCCATGGCGTTGGCGAAGGCGATCCGAATTGTTCATACCAAATATAGATAAAATTGGTGTAAGCAAAACCATCTCGCCCATTTAGTTCAGCTTTATGGGTACGTTTAAGAACCCCAGGTGATTAAAATTATTCCGGAGTCCGTCATTATGGCGTCTCTAATAGCCAGGTTGTGGCTATGGTTAGGGAACGTGAAATCTTATCAAATGAAATTTTTAATCGTCTTTAACGTATATAACTGTTCCAATGCTTTTTCTCACATTTTCTGTTAATTAAAGCACGATGTTTTTCTTTCTTCTCATGCAAAAATTTGGTGCTCCTCAATGAAGACTGACTTCGGCTATTCGCGTCTCGTTAAAATAGGTAAGATGGTAAATAGGTAAGAATGGATACCAGTTCACTGTCGAAAGCAAGAGTGGCTAATTTATATCTTAGAAAATAGCTTATTCTTCTTTTTCCTGTTGAAACACCCACATGCCCTGATGTGGCTCCCTCACTGGTATCCACTTTTTACACCAACCCAGCGAAACTTTATTGTAAGGTGGCAAATCAGTTCCATGGAAATCCGCAAGGTGAAAGAAAATTACGGAAAGAGAAAAGTTGCCATCCGTGCACCCGAGAGCTACCCGAATTTGCAAAGGAAACCCGTACAGGTTTCTGAGAAAGAGAAATTTGCCGTTGAAGAATAATTTATCTTCGTCCGGGGATCAAACCGAGGAGGAACTTCTTTCCGGGGTAGTCACTTTATCCTGTGAATTAAACAGGAGGCTAGCAAGTCACAAAGCGAGGCCAAATTAATTGACAACTCGATTATAACCGCAGCGAAACTTATGGCAAAATGCGAAGCTTTTTTTCTGAGAAGCCCGTGTGGGTTTTTTTTTTTTTTTTGTAGCCGCGTGCTCATTATTAAAAGGTTGGTAATTTTCTTTTCCTTTTCCTAGTATTAGAAATTCCATCAAAATCGTTTAAATAAATAAACAGTGAAGTATTTATGTGACATCTGACTTTCAAACTATAGTGCTAGTTGAAAGAGGGAATTGCGATTTCAGCACTCACACCGTTCGCATTCCAAAACCTGCGTCTTCTAATGAGCTGTGCCTGAACAGCACTTACGTTTAAGGTTTGATGCCTCAGCTACGTTAGTGGGCCCTGAACACGATCGTAAGTTGGATTTGCGGCTCTCGTTTGACTGCACTGCAGTTGCCCGCTGCATCACTCATCTGTAACGCCTGCTCGCCAGATGGCTACATCACCTGCATTGGTGCATACGCCGTCTTCTGGCTGGTGTCGGTGCCCGCGATACCTCTGTACGAAGTTGATACTTATATTCCCCTTTCCCTTTTCCTTCCCCCAGTGTAGGGTAGCAAACTGAACGCTAGTCTGGTTGACCTACCTGCAATTTTTTTTCCTTGCTTTCTCTCTCTCTCTCTCTCTTACTTTCAGATAACTGCTATCTTGCGAATTAGATGTTTGTGCCAATATTTAGAACGCCGCAACTTATTATGTAAACAAATGGACGCCTATGACCACGAAAGAGATGGTAGGTTACGTGTGTGATTGTGCTGCGCTGGTGCGGTTTACGACAGAATGCTTATGCTATGGGATCATTCCGCGATATACACCGAGTCGGGATCGACGCCTGCATCCTGGCACCTTGTACAACCATCAGCACATGTTCTTATTTTCTGGGTATGGTGTCGTGCTTCTGAGGTCGAGGTTGCGGGTTCAATATCTGCCCAGGCGCTCGCATTTCTATGAGGGAGAAATACGCAGACGTTCATGTAGTTAAGCCTAATTTGCACCAAACACCAAGAGGGCAAATTATTTCCGGGATCCTGGATGTATACGGCGTGCCTCATAAGAACATAGTTGTGAAAACCATACATCTTAATACCGGATATATGTGCTTTAATTATCTCATGTGACGTAATGTGGAATTTTGCCTAATCAACTCTTACGAATGTACTCGAGCAAACGCAATTGATCAAACAAGGCAGTTTTACTCTTCTGTGAAAGTAAAGCCGCTACCGGAAAGCGGCCGCCGAGGCTGCGGAATCTAATGCAGGAGCCCGCGTGCTCTGCAACAGAACTCCTCAGTCTTTGAGCTACGGAGGTCGTGTACACTTAAGCGAATTAAAAATTTCTCATCAAAACTGTTCTGTATTGCGGGGGCCGAAATCAATGTTCTCGAACTGCGTGTTTAGTATCCGGACGGGATGTCTGTTTCACGGGATTTAACGCCCCAGAGAAAAACTGGGACTATGAGGTGCGCCGTGGGAAAGGTGATCAGATTATTTGAGACCACACGATATATTCGCACACTTTAAGTACACGAGCGTGTTTTTGAATTTCGCACACATCAAAATGCAGTCGCGACGGCGAGAAACCGAACACGCGGCAATGTGCTCAGCAGCACAACGCCGAAGCCACCGATCCACTGCCTGCGGCTCTTCCGGATCGTCATTCGGCAGCTTTGAGCCTAATGATATTGTGATACTGTGATCTACAAAGAATAGCGCGAAGGCATTAGCCGTTGCTGAACCCGTGGCACGGTATTTGCACTCACCCGTACGCGGCCTCGACTCCGTGCGACAGTATGCCGCAGACCAGCACAACGGCCAAGCAGACGGACGACCGACGCACGACCGTCATGCTTCGAGGGCCTCGGACTGCCGTTCCCTCAAAAGCCACACCGAAGAGGCAGATGCTTGACGAGTCGCCGCTGTTGCTTTTAGGAGAGCGACAACCTCCCCGAACCAAGTCGGGGTCTCGAATGCCGCTAGGTCGGGGTCGGCCGGCTCTCTTCAACCGCCATGGCCCGGAGGCCACGTGCGGGTTCCTCCCCTCGGTAGACGTCATCGGCCGCACTTATCAATTACAAATGTTCTTTCGGTCTTGCTCTCCTTCACTGCTCGCCCTCGCTTCCTCTCTCTTTCGTATACGACCCGCTGAGACTATTCTACCGCATGTTGACAGCGCTCTTGATCTCGTTGCAGCCGCGGCTGCCTGCCCGGCATATCTGGCGCTCTTCACGCGTTTCCTGCGGTAACGGTAATGAGCCTCCGCGCCGACTTCCTTAGGACGGATGCGACACGTTCTCCTATACGGTCGCCATATCTGCGCGGCGACGACGTACTCCTTATTTGTTAGCGGCGTCTAGACCGCTGGAGAACGAGCAACAACAGCTTTGCGCGTTCGTCATTTTCTTTTTCTTTATTTTTTATCCGTTATTCCTTTCGTTCCGTTCTCATTGATCATGAGCTTGCCTCATGGCCTTTCAAAGATAGCCACACGGGTCAATGGCTGATTTTTGAAAAAGGCCTCTAGTTTTTTTTTGCTTTTATTTTTCATTAACATTGCTTTATTTCGTTACGAGGAAAGCACACTGTGACATCCGTGAGAACGCTGTCTTGTTTAACATATTTCGTAATTGGCCTCAACGTTAATGGAAGGCTCCGCATCATCCCATCGAATTATATTAAAAATTAAATATATATGTTGTCCAAGTAACTTATCAACAAATGTTTTGCCCAAGCCAATTCGCAGCACGAATAGACTCGTTGGAGGCATTAAAAAGGAAAACGATATAAAATATTAAAGCAATAGTCACTTTCGCAAAGCAGAAGCCTTTATTTTGCATGAAACTTCAGAATAATAGCCTGTAGCAAAAAAATTATCTTTTTCCTCCCCCCGTTTTCTTTAAATCATGAAACTGGCTGCGCTCAGCGGACGAATCCTGCTTCGGAGTCCTGCACGGGGACGTGCTCTTCACGCACGGAAATCGTTGGCGCAAAAGTTGCGGCACCAGGTCACGCAGCAGGGAAACGGCATGGCGCAGTCGAAGTTAGTCCGGCACGGTGGCGCCGACCAACTGAGGCGCACGCACTGCCACACGGGCATCTTCTCCGGACACGTGGCAGGTGCTGGGGCAATAAAGAGACCTTCGCTATTTTTTCCTTCTTTATCTAAAGCAAGGCTGGTCTCCAGTCGACTGGTACAGTAAGGCAAACCCTTCGACACGCTCGTAACGAAACGCTTCAGTAGACAAAAGCAACGAAATGTCAGCTCGAGCGAAGATCTCAAGTGTCACCACAGAGGCTAGAGCTCGACAGATCAAGCATCGCAACAGCCAATGTAGCGACAAGTCCAACTTTCTTTCCTCGCGACTTCTACAACAAAGATAACGAGATGATAAAGAAAGGCGATGATGATACTTCAGGTAGACATAAAATCTGGCTAAATTACGCTGAGCAGCTGTCATGAAATTTAGTGGTAACAAATTTAACCACACAATGGCGTGAACAAAATGAATAGTTGTATGCGCGGCAAGTAGGCTTATCTATTCTTTTCTTGTAAAGCTTTACAACGAAATCTCCTCGTCGCAAAAATAAAATAAAATAAATAAAGCAATGTTTAGAAGGCGCAGGGAGCGTCTGGTATGGTGCGGGTCTCTGTGCGCGTAGCTTGACGCCTAGCGTACTCTTGCAAAAGCTACACTACCTTGGACTGCCAAGCCTGCTCGTTCTACTTACCCCTGCACGAATGTGCCGTAGAGGCTCGCATAACAGCCCCAATTCTGCAATGGCCGCGCGCTTTGCTTAAGGCAAAACTGCCATAAAAAAATGTTCATTAATTTTAACTCAACGTAATCTGCACTTCACGAAGTGAAATGTAGCATTCTTAGTGGAACGACGAAACATGCTCAGCGAAGCTATGTTTGAATTGTATTGAATTCTAGGGTTTCACATGCCAAAACCACCATTTAATTATGAGGCACGCCGTGATGGGAGATTCAGGATTAGTATTGGCCACCATGGATTTTTTAACGAACATTCAATGCACGGGACACGGTTTGCCTTTCGCCCCTATTGAAATTCGGTCGCAGTGACCGGGATTTGATCTCGCGACCTCGTGCTTAGCAGCGCAACACCACGGCAGCTAAGCCACAGCGGCGGATGGCTAAGTCATGTGGCGCTAATATTATAGCTACATGTCATGCATTATGTTCGTGATAGTGCCCTCCCCCCTCCCTACTTCAAGGGCCATTAGGCAGTTTACGTGCAATAGGTGCTATCAGGCGATTTGCGACAGATGAATTAAACGAAAGAGCGAGCCCTACAGACGTATAAACCAGGCTACACGCACGCGGCACCTAAGCAGCACCTAAGCACATAATCTAGCGCAGTGGCAAATTCAATTATCACAGCTATTCAAACTGCCACCTGTTAATTCGTACGTAGTTAAAGCTGAATGGGTTGACTAGATATTCATGCACGGGAATATACAGCATATACGTTCCCACCCCGCTTAAGAAACATGATGTCGGTGACCTGCAAGAAGTCTAAAAAGAAAAAGTGAAAAGAATGGCGTGCCTGCTCTCTATCAGTGCTCTCTTGCATCAGTGCCAGACTTCTAGGCGACACTAGAAACATGAATGCCCCTTCTTCTGTGCAGCTTATTTTCTTATCAAAACCCGCCACTGGGCGCCTTTGGGCCTCGTGGACCGGAAATAGTTGCAATGCAGAGGAAGCGTGCGTGTCTGCCAGTGCCAGCAGCAGGATTTCAGAGCTCGAAGAAAGCTGCTCTAGCGTCGTCGAAAGTTGGGAGCGGATACAGAGTTTGTCGGTGTAACAGCAAGCGCAGTCAATTGGCAAATACGTGGTACGACGCGGCATCCTGTGCAATGTTACATGAATTAGTTCTAGCTGTTCCGACTGTTGGAAGCTATTGGAACCAGTTAGACGCTTGTTGGATGCGACTGTTGGTACGACAGATCACGTGTCAGATCGCACTCAGAATCGCACCACGTGCTTCTTGTTAGAACTCGCACTATATTGCACAATATTAGTTCCAGAACCGAATTTCAGCAGTGCACGAACAGCTTGCTTTGGTGAACCACGGCCTCTTAGATACTTATCTTTCCTACACCCTGCTTATCATTGTTTGAGACTGGCGTTGCTTAGATTTTCATACGTCGGCGTGCTTTTTCATGTCTTGTGCACTGGCGCTTTTCACAAACAAGCAAGCTTTCTTGCAACGCAGCATGTTCAAACTTTCATCTTCAACATATTGTTCAACCGGCGGATATCTTCGATGCCTGTAAAAATGTTTTTGCGCGTTTTGTGTGTGGCGTACACAAGAATGCTTCACAGCTCGGGAAGATGACCCGCCGTGGTGGCTCAGTGACCATGGCGTTGTGCTGCTAAGCATTGAATTCCCGGCCGTGGTAGACTCATCCTGACAGGGCTGGGATGCAAAAGCACTCGGTGAACCGTACATTGGGTGCGTGTTAAAGAATCCCAGGTGGTCAAACCTAATCCGCAGTCCCGCACTGCAGCCCTTCTTAATCAGATCGCAGTCGTCGCCTATGTAAAACCCTATTCTTCTTAGAGCGCCGCTGCTAGGCGCCCGTTCCTGCGGCGAGCGTCGGCGTTCCCGGTGTAACTGAGCGAACGAGCAGTGCTAAAGATGAAAGCGAACGCGACGCGCAGCGGGAGAGGAAAAAAAAAGAAGGGGGGTGAGAGAGAAGAGGTACCAGGGGGAAAGCAGATCGGAAGATTCCGCGGAACCGTGAGGCGGAAAGTGGAGGAGGGTATGGCGAAAGCGTGAGAAGAAAAGCGTATACTGCGGCGGAGGTGGCTACGAGATGGCGCCAGAGTAGCGCGCGTCGTCTGGGAGGTTTGTCGGCTGCGGCTTATGTGAATCGCGCGAGGGTGCTGGCCTCACGCGCTGGCTCTCGCGATTTCCAGATTAGCGAGCCAGTGGCGCCACACTTCCCTTCGTTCGCAACGTGGTGCACGTTATCAACTGTCCGTGCCAGCCAATATATCGCGAAATGAAAACGTGCATAGAGTTGCGCTCAATTTCGCTTCATGAAGTGTCGTAATCATCGGTGATTTTATGTTTCCTTTCTTTTCTACTACTGGGAAAGGTCTCCTGCGTTCGTACTTTCTTGATATCTGAGAGGAATAGTTGGTTAGAGCATCAATTATGTCAAAGTTACTTGTATTCTTCGGTTCCTTCAGTCTACTATATTGTTCTGTCATTGGTATTAGGAGATGAGGACGATGCGTATCGAAGTTTTTCCTACAACGACGTGTAGAAAAAGCTTACAGTGCAGCCATACTGTGGCTCTTTAAATGCAACTCAGAAGTATATGCGTGTGAAAGATGCCGCTGATATAGCGAGCCAGATGTTATATAGCATTGGTTATTTCCTAAAATGCAGCAGCAGCAAGGTCACACTACACGTAGGGTTGTTGGCACGCCCACGAATTCGAAGATGCTGCAGAAGAGCTCGCACGTGCCCGTGCGCGGCACGAGCATGGATATCTGTTTCAGGCTGGTACGGGCCTCTGGCTGCCTCACGTTTCCACGCGCCTGGCTACGCAGCTACGGCATGGTAGATTCAACACTAAGTAAGGTAGATTTATGTGGTGGGATAATGTGCTTTTTCTTTTATTTCTTTTCGCTGATCTAATGGCTCTCAAAATAAGAAAAAGGCTTTTATAAATATTTCAGCGTTCTCAAGCACTGTCAATAACAAAGTGCGAGGCGATGTCTGTCAAAACATCAGCGAGCCAAGTGAGCGGGCATCTCTTGTAGACGCAAACTGCCATTCGTCGCAAGGCGGCGGCAAACGCAAGACGCCCCACCGGCGTGCGCTTTCGCGCGTAGACAAGCGTAGGTGTTGTTTGGTCTTATTTGGTGATAACACTAGCATAAGCAATGACCCTTGTCACAGTAGAAACTCTTGCTTGGAGTGGGTGCTGAAGATCAAGCAGCGACAAAAGAAACAGGGAATCAGCTGTAGCTGATAGTAGCTGTAGCTGTAGCTGTAACAGGCTGTAGTAAGAGCACTACTCATTGGGTAGTATTAGTAGTGCTTACTAGTAAGTCGAGTAGCCGATAATAAGAATCTCAGTAACGAAATATTATTGAAAATGACATAGGCCTTCGGTCCTTGGGTTGGGAAGAAGCTCTGTGACGTCGAAGAAACTTAAATGTTGCAAATACATTCTTCAACCACACCTGGGCATTCCTACACAGCCAAGGCGTAACTTTAATAAGGGAAAGATCATAAAATAAAATAATTTTAAGGTGATTCTAACAGTGTTCATTCTCGAAAAGAACAACGAGAATATATTGTGATGGTGCTAAAATAGGAAGACAAAGGCAAGTTTAGAGTGAATCTGAAAGGTTGGTGAGTAATGCAGCACTTCGGTAACCCCGCAGTTTTGTCCTTGTTTCAACTTCAGTCGTTCGTCGCAATAATAGTTATATTAATGACTTCACTATAGCTGCACCAATCATCGAGCATGCAGTCCCGGCCGCTATATTGACTACTAGAGTGATAATTGACCTGTATGGTGCACTGGCCTCCTTAGGTCGACTTCGTCCTCGGCCAGTGAACCTCGCACCCAGAGCAGCAGCACAAGGAGCAGCGCTCGCTGCCAACATTGCGGGCCATGGTAACTGCGGATGTCAAGGCGGACACTCTAAATCAATCCTGTCAGTCTAACGAGCTATAAGACGGCAGCTCTAATCTATCTATCTATCTATCTATCTATCTATCTATCTATCTATCTATCTATCTATCTATCTATCTATCTATCTATCTATCTATCTATCTATCTATCTATCTATCTATCTATCTATCTATCTATCTATCTATCTATCTATCTATCTATCTATCTATCTATCTATCTATCTATCTATCTATCTATCTATCTATCTATCTATCTATCTATCTATCTATCTATCTATCTATCTATCTATCTATCTATCTATCTATCTATCTATCTATCTATCTATCTATCTATCTATCTATCTATCTATCTATCTATCTATCTATCTATCTATCTATCTATCTATCTATCTATCTATCTATCTATCTATCTATCTATCTATCTATCTATTCGTCTTGTCTTCTCGGTCTGTCTGATAAGCCAGTTAGCCAGCCAGCCATCTACATCGGTACAACAATTGTACCATATGCTACCACACAGACAATATAGTATACCGGCTAGCTAACTCGGTCTCTATTGTAGATATAAGGAATGTCAGCAAGAAATAAAAGCGAGCGACAGTAGAACATCTTACTTGTTCTCTCTATCATTTTGATTGCTGTCTCACATCTAGTATTCTTCCTTATCCTCACGTAACATCAAACTCAACAAAGAGGATTTTTCATTACGGATAATAAAAAGACAGTGTACTTTTGCGAAAATGCGGCATGTCCAACGAGTTGGAATCTATATACAACGAATCTTTTTATGAGTGCGTAAAGAGTCGACAAACGAGTACACGCACTCACGCACTCAAATCATACCAAACCTTTTGCTAAGCGGAGTTGCTGACTACTAGCGAATACGACGGACGCCTTGAGTGCATCATGATTTCAGAGGCAGCATCCACATACGCATGTAGCGCAATTCGAATCCATTCTATCCGCAAGAAGCGTTTACTTCCTCATGACTACGCAGCCGCTGATGTGCACGAAGGCGTGCTTAGTGTTTTTCTTTGTCTTTTTTCATTCCCTCACACGGATGGCGCCGCCGATGCCACGGATGCACGGAGACCAAAGCCATCTGGTGATCATGCAAAGAACCCAACGGGTTCCTTGCATCATCACCAGATGTGAAGGGCGCCTTCTCCGCTATGATTGGTTGGTCTTTTCAGCGACAGAACAGCCACACAGCTCCGACGGTCATGAAAACCCGGTGATGTCCACGAAGAAAAGCTTCGATTTTAAAAGAAAGGTTTTTTGAGAAGAAGCAAAACTGTTATCATAGTTTCCAGGTTCCTGTAGGAAGATGTTAAAGCTGGGGGTAAACAGTGTGGGTTCCAAATACATTAGACCACGTAGAATTGTCTGCGATGGGAGCCCTTGAGGCACTTTCTCGGCTGCTTATTTCTCGAAAAGGCCTGAAAAATTGGCTAGGTGTAAGACCCAGAATTCAGCCAGTTTGAGGTCTTTGAACGTGGAGATTTAGAACAAGTATAAGCACATGAAACTGGCATTTCGCTTGACAAAGGCGCATACAGTTAAGGCACAGAGTATCATGAAAACTCTATATTTTCATTTTTTTTGCTAAATAAAAAAAAACGCAGAGGCACTAAAGCGACGTCATCGTATTCACAGAAAGTAGCTTTAAGTAGCTTCATTTAACCCAGCATATATTAAGATGTGTTCTTTCTGCATGCTTGTAGGAGTCCTTGACCGCAGCGGCCATGTAAGGGAGCTATAACAGAAGCATTTGTCTCTGTCGTAAAAGGTTACTTAACTGGAAAATGAATGATATGCTGCAATTGACTGCTTGCTGCATCAACTTACAGGAACTCACGTTGTGAACTTCGATGGCTGACCGCTAGACGCATCTTCTTTTTCTCTTCCTTTGCCAATTGAGCGCAGGGCCACAGTGTGTTCGTGTTGTTGTTGCTGTTAATGCCAAATCCAGCAGCGCGTACCCACCATGGGCGATTCGTATACTGCTTCTTGGAGTCACTGGAAAAAACGAACAAGTTCTAGCTACGAAATACTTCGATGCACAGTATTTGCTAACAATAATAGCCCTCCGTTTCGCGATTTGCTGCCCGATTTTTCGTCGTAATACAGCTCTTCAGGCCAATGCGATGTCATTCAGAAGTGATCTATTGATCTATTGCATTAAATGACATTCTGCGGTTTTACGTGCCAAAAAGGCGATAGACGCCGTAGTGGTGGTCTCCGAAGTAACTTTGACGACTTGGGGTTCTGCCCAACCTTACATAACCGCCATAAACTTGGGCTAGTCGTGTGTTGAAAATAATATACATAGAGCATGCTTATTTTTCGCCTTCCGATGCGAAAACATCGTGCGAGTGGAGCGTGCATTTTCCGCAGTAAACGCTTCGCGCTCATCACCTTAAAAGAACAACTGCATCTGAATTTCTAATGAGACCCCCAGGACATTGTCATTTGAATATCTAAAGAGATCAACAGCAGTAGAAGAAGAAAAGCGTCAGCCTAAATCCAACGTTTCAAATAAGGCACTTGGTTGAACCGATCCTTCTCTTGTTGGTCTCCCATTCTCATCCGTTTTGTCTTAGACTAACAACATCAAGTTACACAAAATATACCGCAATGACCCGATAAATCCAAAGCAATTCACTTCACCTTGGCAGCCACATTCATTGCATGGAAACATGAGCACGCGCAGCTCAAATTGCGGAATAGATACAATAGCTTGAGCACCGCAACAAAAATAAAGGGAAAGTATCAAAAACGTATTATTGCCCAGATTAAATAGTAATACCTGTTCATTTTTCGCACAGCAGTAAAGCATAAGCGCTCAGTTAACAGAACTAGAATTGCATTTCCTCGCAGGGTATTGCCACCCCGAGTACTTAAGTAAAAACTAACGGTTCGTTGAGGCCTCTCTAGAAACCGCCATTTGCAAACTTGAAAAATTGCCTCGGAGTGGCCTAACAATAACGCTAGTTTCAACGTACACGAATGGACTTGAATATGCCTCACCGAGGCGTCTTTCAAAAGATTCCTTAAGTAGAATTTTAAGTTGGACTGATA
Organism: Dermacentor albipictus; assembly: GCF_038994185.2. Classification (NCBI taxonomy): domain Eukaryota; kingdom Metazoa; phylum Arthropoda; class Arachnida; order Ixodida; family Ixodidae; genus Dermacentor; species Dermacentor albipictus. Next base: position 10,292,037 of record NC_091826.1, read on the forward strand.
ATTTACACTTCCAGTATACCAGCAACATCAGTTTTGCACGAGTGGTGTATTGGTAAACCATAAAAAATGCACAAAAGACAATCTTAAAGTTTCCGTGCAAGTTATGGGTGACGGCGTGAGATTTGAAAATTAGTTTATCAATAAAATTATTACTGTGTATTCTACAAAAAACCAGACTCTACGAAGTGATCTTGTAGAGCAATTTCGCGAACGAAAACGGGCCCACACATAAAAACATGCTTTTAAAGGCATGATGTCCTACTGACGCACCGGTGCTCTGGTCCACGCACAAATCTCGCTGATGAACAACTTCTCAAATGACGTTTAAAAGCGTGATCATCTGGCTGAAAAAAGATCGCTTGCTCATAAGTACATGAGAAAGCTTTCTCGTACTAGGATATCGAGGAATAATGAGCTACAAAGCAGCTTCGCCTCTCAACGCATCCACCGTGACGTGCGCTGTTCCGACAGAGACGCCAACAAACCAGGGCCAAAGTGGAGCCGAGTAAGTGGCAACAATTAAAACACACAATACGACAGTGCGGGAAAGCTCGCTCGCAAACTGTTTGGCGATATTTCTGGAATTGATATTGCTATCCAATCAGTGTGACTCCTATTGCTGTGATAATGCGTTAGATTTTTTTTACAATGGTTTCTTCTCCATGCATAACAGAAATTTTTTATTCGCTGAATTGGCAATGAGTGCCTCAAAAAGTTCCATTTTATTATATTTTTCTTACTGATATCAAAACACAGAAAATATAATTTTTCTTGGGGCCTGTAGAGCTTTGTAAGACAGGTTATACGTCGCCTGCACAGCTAAATGAAAGATCAGGAAAAGCGTCCATAGCGCGGTCCTTGCATCATGCGTGATCTCTTGGCCAGCGCGAGTAGAACGATGCCGGCGACCACGCTGACTGAGATGGACAGTCCTACAATCACGTCCCGAATTGTTGGCAGAGGCTCGGTGCCGTCGTTCATGGGGAGACCACGCGCAGAGTGGCCCTTGGTCCCACGGGCGAGGCACGCCGCGTGGTAAGCCCGGCGGGACGCTAGGATAGCGCACAGCATCGTCTGACGGCAAGCTCCGTCGCACGGTCCCACGTCTTTGAGGGACGAGCTGTAGCTAATGTACCGCGACAGGAGGTCGGGTGAGCGAGAGATGCGTTGCGCCAATTCTACCATGGACGCCGTGCTCAGGTCCGGCACGCCCAAGTCATTCCTGGCCGAGTATAGGCGCTCCCATCTTGGAAGTTGCTGCACCAAAAGAAAGAGAAAAGGAAAAATAAAGAGAGAAAGAAAGAAACCAGATAACACAATATATGCTTAGCAGGCAGACACCCAGTGATGTAAATACACATAATTTAATATTTCCCTCAAACTTCTGCTTTAAATACACATCCAGCGCGATAAGCCATGTTTCCTGAACCAAATTAAATTATGGGGTTTTACGTGCCAAAACCACTTTCTGATTATGAGGCACGCATTTCCTGAACCAATAGGTCCATAGCTCACATGGTAGAAATTTATTAAAACCATCGATCATTTATTAGACGTCAAGGCCTTTGCACAACCTGCCGACAGGCCAGATATTATTGCCCGGTGAGAGCTTCGCTCGTTCGTTCGTTCCGTTCCGTTCCGTTCCGTTTCGTTTCGTTTCGTTTCGTTTCGTTTTGTTTTGTTTTGTTTTGTTTTGTGTTGATTTGTTTCGTTCGTTCATTCGTTCGTTACCAGTAAAGCTGTACATATATGGAAAATCGCTAGAACAAGTGAACCTAAAGTCAGACCAAGCAAGACGTCACCTAAAGTCAGACCAAGTCGCAAAGCCCACCAGTTTTTTTTCCGTTCTCGCTGTACTTGATGCCTCCGCTAGCGCCAATTTCCCGAAGTACACCTCATTTATTCTAGATGTCCTCAGGGCTGAAGAGTAGTATAGACGCTAGATTCGAGCGGGTATGCAGACTTAAAAACGAGAACAAACCCAACATGCACACACCGACAGTCCGTGGTGAAGAACCAGCGCCTGAGACAACGTCTATTGATCATGTAAGCCTTGGGTTTTGTCACGGTAGTGCTGTACTTACAACCTGCACATAGTACTCAATACATTGTTTTGGGAGATGTCACAAATGATCTGGCAAGTCAGTGTGATGTCCTCTAAAACGCTGCAGTGATCCAGTGGCTTCACGACGCGTAATAAGATTGTTATACGGCAGCTACGGAGAGAAAATAAATTAAATGGCAACTGGTGCGTGACACAGCAGTTCAAACCATCAGATCGTTTTCTATGTAACAGCCTCCATTGGGTGTAGGTGTGCTTGTTGGTTACAGCCATTCATAGTTAAGAGGAAGCTTTAGCTGGGGTGATCCTATCTAAATACATGTAAAAGGAGAATTCGTTTCTCTCGGCAACCACTGCACCAAATTTGACTGGGTTTGCTGCATTTCAAATAAAAACGTAAAATCTAGTGACTGTTGGTTTCGAATTTTTGAATTAGGTCGTCAATTTTTTATAAAAAATTTACAAAAAATGTAAATTTTCAGAAAACGAAACTATCAAGTTTACAACTCTGTAACTCAACAAGAAAAAATGATATCGCAATTCTGCGAATTGTATCTGATAGCACATCTAAAGCGGACAAAATTGATATGTTACAGATGAACCTCAAAAAATGTATTAATATGTAATTACAACTTTTGCAGAACCCTTGTAAACAATGTAACAAATCCATGTAAGATGTAAAATGACATATAATATTTGTCCGCTTTGAATGATCTAATGGATGCCGTTTACAGAACCGCGATATCTGTTCTTGATGCAGAGCTATTAGTTTGTCAACTTCATGCTTCTATTTTTTTTCAAACTTCTGAATTTTTGAAAATCTTTCTAACAAAATTCATGCCCTAAATCAAAATTCTGCTTCCAACAGTCACTAGAATTTATCTTACTCTCTCAAATGCAACAAATTTCATCAAAATCGGTCCAGGGGTTATCTCAGAAAAACGTTTTTGCGTTTTTACATGTATTTGAATAGGCCGCGTCGGAGTTGGGCCCGAGCTAAAGCTTCCTCTTAAGTTTGTTTGCACTTATTTGGAACTGCACGAACAGTTCGGGCTCGGCAGGGGGTAGAAAACAAGAGAGGATAATATCGTTTGAAAATTAGTAGCTGTAAACGGTTCACTTGTGTTTGCTTGCGGATTAGTCCTAGCTTTGATGAAACAACACGGGAATTTTCCTTGCTTTTATTAGTAAAGCAGCAGAGTGTGCATTAGGCGGTGCGAATTCAACAGCAATAATTCTTAAATGATGGAGCTTCGATGAAACGGAATTCGTATGACTTTGGGTTTAGTGAATGAGCCGGTGGTGTACGGTGGCTTATCATAAGACCGTCAGTATATTTATAGCGTTGGGCTACACTTCCTTTTTGCTGGATTGTCAAATACGGAATAATGAAGGTAGCTTTAGAAAAGCCCGCTGCGCTACTTTCGATGTTTGTTACACATATTCCCACAATATTACCAACAATTTCTTCTGAAATCAGGTACATGGTTGTAAGGCTAACGGCTGCACTTATCGCTAGACCACTTCTTCCTATCATTAGCAGCGACAAGCATTGAAGCACCTGGAAGGAAGCCGCCATGTTGGCATTTTGCAGATCCAGGTAGTAGACGCTGTAGTCCAGGAGTTCGCCACTTGAACGTCGGTAGCTGTAGAGCCGCAACGACGGATTGGTGGGAACCGAGATAGATTTGTAAACCGGATGACCACTTCCGTAGGGTGTGATCGATCCGGTCAAATGAGCAGAGCTGACTGGCGTGCCTGCATTACATTACATGATTCTGAGCACAAAATACAGTTGCGCTTGAAATGGCTGCCTTGACGTGTTAGCCAGCGTGACAGAAACACGTAACAGTAGAAAACATACGGGACAGGAGGGCTACAAATGGTTGATTATTGCTTATTTGTATCGCTCATTCTGTGCACTCTGTTCATGGGTTCATCAGTTATTGCCAGGTTCTTTCATTCTCATCAGCGTTAGGCTATTGAATAACTTGTCGTAACAAAGAACTCGTTATTCAAAAGCAGTGTGCTAAGTGTCATTGTTAGATTCGTAAAAAAAGCGCGCGCACACGTGTTTTGTGATAGTGAAAGCAAATGAGCACTGATTATAAATTTTTACAAAAAAAAAAGAAAAGCCACTGCGTCCCTAGGTTCTGGGCTGATCATAACTGAAAAGGCACCAGTCCAAACCGAAATTTCAGCGCTGCACTGCATTCCACACAAAGTATGCATCCGTAAAGCCACGGCACTCACCTGCTTTGTCCGATAGTAAGACGAAGGCGTTGGTGTGCTGATGTCCGAAAAACTGTCCAGTCACAACGTCCTTGTAATTGCCGATTAGGTCCTGGTAGCCGTCGTTGATGTCATCGAAGAAAGTAATACGGGCATCCGCATTCGGAAGGGACCGGCTAAAGAAGCCAGGTCCGATGTGTCCAGAGATGAGCACCTAGCATGTAAACGAAGACAATTGCACCAGATAGTTACTTCTAGTACTCGGAGAAACTAATTGGTTTTTCCGTCTCTGAGGGGTGAAGATAGTAATAGCACTACGTACTTTCGGTGTCAGATGGATAGTAATGGCAATAAGTGGCAGCTATTAGGGAGGCAAAGCCGCTTGTTGATTAAGAGAGCTGTGGCAGGAAAACGTATGTCTGCACGCAACCTTACCAAGTCTTGTCTTCCGTAACGGTACCACTTTATTTCAGTCTGATGCATGTTCAGAAACGACCACTGCACAGCACAATGCTGCCCGCCAGTCCCAGCAACACCACATATTGCTTCCTTCACAACTCTCCTTCTGTTATGCCCTCTCATGCATGCACTCAACAGAATAATATTAGTAATTTCTCGAAATATATTTCGTTCACAACGCATTTAGGGCTTATCAAATCAGTATTCCTGCTGCCCCACAAACGTTGTTATCGCCTTCGTTCTACAGCATTCAAGTTTCCCGCGCTTTTGTACGGCTAGCTTACGATAGCTGAGATATGCCTCGGCATATCCAGAGAGAGCACTCGAAATCCTCTTCCCGTGTTCACTAGAGCGTGCTTGTCAACTTTTATTATTTGATGCTGCTTGGAGCATGAAGTAAGCACATTTTAAACATGTCGGCAAACCTCGTGTCTCTTTGCAAGGTGTTTGTATTCCAACCTTACCTTCTGTCCCAGTCGCTGTGCGTCATGAAGCTGTTCTCGCAGCCATTTTAGCTGCTCGTCATTACTTGATCTCGTCCGTCCGCCCTTATTCATAGTGTACCACAGCACAGAATTGAGGCACACCAGGCGAATGTTCTTTGATAGTGGTAGGCTGTAATATCCACCTGTACAGTGGAAAGGATGAACACGACAACATTCATCGGCGAGCAGCAAGCGATGGAAGTTTGTGATCAGCATCTAATGGGTAACGCAGAATGGGAACGCAAGTATTAAAGGAAAGTAAGTTCATTTCAATTGGGAAGCCTCAGGCACAGGTATAGCTCTATTTGTACAAGAAATATGACATCAATACCAGCCTCGTAGCGTGCGTGTCGTAAGAATTTCAAAATACGGGTGAATAAGACGGAAGCCACCATCAAAAATTATCCGCCCGTGTCACGCTATCTGCGTTTGCAAAAGGGTTTGAAATAGCTATGTTTACACACCTGTCGTTTTTCTTTAAGCATAAGATCAGCGTATACCAACATGGCTTTGTTCATGGTAGGTCTGTGGAAACAAACCTTGTTTCTTTTTTTGATGCTGCAGGACTCCCTGTTGCTAACGGAAGACAGTTAGACACCGTATACTTCGACTTGTCAAAAGCATTTGATGTTGCTTCTCACAATCTTCTTATCCATAAACTATTGAGTTACGGCGTTAGTACTAGCCTATGCACGCTGAATAAAGAGTACCTCTCAACTCGGTTAAATTATGTTCGCGTTGGTGCTAAGTATTCTTTAACTGATGAATAAGCTTCCGGTGTGTCGCAACGGTCGATCTTAGGCCCATTATTTTTCAATATCTTTATTAATAACTTTGAAGAATGTTTGCGTTATTCGCGTCTCCTTTTATACGCTGACGATATTAAACTTCACCGTGAAATAGAATCAGAGCAGGATTGTGGAACTATTGCAGGAAGATGTCAATTCTGTTGCGGAGTGGTTTGCTTCCAGCTTTTTGCCCATTAATCTAACTAAGACACTTGTTGTTTCCTTTAGTCGTAGAATGTGCCATTTACTATGTGACTACTCACTTGATGAAATTCCTTTAAAGAGAGTGAGTTGTACGCGCGACTTAAGAATATTGGTTGACTAACTTGGCGGCTACCTTTCCAAGAACATGTTTCAAACATCATTAATGTATCTGCAGGAAGTTAGGCCTCATATCAAGGATGACTAAAAAGAGTTTACGAGTGTGAACTTCCTTAGTCTCTTGTATTTTTCTGTTCTCCGCTCGAAGTTAGAGTTTACTTCTGTTGAATGCAACTGTATTAATTTGACCAATGTTGCAAAAACAGAATGTGTTCAGCGACGTTTCATTCGTATCCTGTACGATCGATTTATCGGACGCCGTGTATTTTATGCTTACGACCATGTACTGCAAATGTTTAATATTATATCCCTACAAGTCAGGCGGAAATACCAAGATTACTTATTTTTGTATAAACTAATTCACAACTTCTCCTGTCCCCGGTTACTGCCAGCTGCAACGTTTATCATGCCTCGCCCTAACCTGCGTAATCCTAGCATTTTCTACGTGAATTCCTCTTGCACCTCTAACGCTATAACACGTCTTGTAACACAACAAAATAACTTGCGAGATGATCTTCATATACTAAGTTCTACTATTTGCTCATCATCTGACGTTTCTCTAAATAATTCAATTTTTTGTTACACTTTGTACCACTGTTGTTTCAGATATTCTGTGTTCTTTTTCGGTATTATGTTCTTTGTGTAACACATGTGCACCAATATTAAGGCGTAAAGCTGTTCTTGGGCACCTTAAGAAAATAAATAAAAGAGTAAATAAGAAATAATATTTTGCGGCAAATACTTTATTCTCTTTTTCGCAACGGATAGAAAAGTAAGTTTTAAAACAAGAATTTATTGCTAACAGATGAAAAAAATGCCGGGAAATTTATTCACGAAGTAGATTGTGCTGAATTTGTACTCAGTAAAATAAACAATATTTATATATGTTATAGCAGAAGCTTATTTCCTCAAGAGCACTTTAGCAAGCAAAACCACTATGAGCTCTTTTTGCGCCGTCCTGAATATCCTTATGTTTGAGTACAGGTGCAATAAACTCGATAGTGCTGTTAAATGGACAAGCTATTTGCGAAATCAATTTTTTAGGCATTCCATATCATTAACGAAACGTGACAACTGAATTTGAACCAGTTCTGCTGGCATATCACAAAGATAAAAGTGAACTATCTCAATCAGGAGTTGAGTGGTATGTGCGGTAAAAATGTTGTACGTTTATTTGTTTATTTATTCATTTATTCATTTACATCAGAGGCTCGAGAAGGGGTATTGCGTGAGGGGGAGGGCGTCGCATAATAACAAAGAAGCAGCAACGAAGTTATACAATGCTATAAATATAAACAGCGACGTGACATCAATAAATAAGATATTCTCAAAAGAACCAAAACAATGAAATGGTAAGATAAAATTCCACTGCAATTCATCCTTCCTCCTTGTCTAGCCTCGTGTTAAGTAAATTTCTGTTGTACTCTAGCGTTTGCGGTGTCAATGTCTCCTCTTTGCGTCGCGTTTCAATCGCACTGGTTACACGAATAAAGAAAAACAAACTTATATACTACAGCGCGCTAACAGCATTACAAAATGTTCATGAAAATACGACCACCTTAAATCGGAACCTAATACCGTAGTCCACACATACGAAGTGTAAACGAATTTTATGCGTGCGCGGGCTTATCGCAAAATAGTAAAAGACATTGAATGCGGCTTCATCCTTTACACAGCCAAGCTGTTTTATGCGGGCCCTGTGCCGTCGTTGTCGGATTTCGCTAAAGCTATCATCATCATCAACGGCTCGAGCCTCGTCGTCTACTTCCACAGCTGGCTCGTTGGCACCGCTCGGCGCTGCCGCGCGAACGCGCTCGTGCCACTGCTCCCGCGCTCGTCGTCGTTCCACAGCCGGCTCCACTGCCGCTCGTCCTTCCAGCGTAGGGTTTCACTTCGGTCGTCGTAACGGGGAGGCCGCGCTTACGCAGGTATGAGCCATTGCTTGAGGGGGTATGAACCATTCATTGTCTTACGTGGCGGACAGATTTAATTTCGAGCACAAGGCTGTGATCACGAAATGTTAACTCCGCCATCTGCCGACAACTGAAGAGCAAGGAATGCAAGATTCAACGTCTCTCGACGAAGCACTGCAAGCAAAGTATGCACACCGAGCAGTGAAGACACAAGAGAGGACAACTCAAGATCAAGCAAATACAGCATTACACATTGAATTATTAAAAACAATCGGATGGTTTTTATTTCATGCCAAACCTTGCTCTCTTTACTGGCGCGAAAAAAGAGGCGGAGCGACTTGCACGCGAAAAAAAAAAATGAGCGCGGCAAAACACAGACAGAAACTTCACGCGCAAAAAGAAAAGAACTCTGGGAGAACCGTAATAAGAGCACTCCTAAAGCATGTTCACCACGTGAAGCACACCAAAGCGAAAATGAGGTGAATGGATGGTGAAACAAAAGGTCAATAATATAGACTGCTTGCGAAGTTTGAATTGCATGGTGTAACACTCGGTGTAACTAACACAGCTTCGCTGTCGGACCATCTTCATAGACTGCAAGGGGCGGTGATAAATTCTTATACAACGAACTCTTAGCTGTTAGTTATGGCTACAAATGGCGAGGCATTCTTGCCATAAAAAGACCAAGCAACTAAATCATCTTGTGCCGTGCCACATGTCAGCACTCGCAACATGTTCCCTTGCGCATGTCTGGCACTATGCTGCAGGGGTTATGGCTTTATTTGTGACCATGGCGCGAAGACAGCCGCATTAAGACATTGTGTTCGTAATGCTTTGCTTTCATGCAAGAAATTAGGGCACAGTATTTAGCTAGCTGAAGCTACTGCAGCGCAATGAAAGCAGACACAGAGAAAACAGGACCGGACGCCACACGTCGCTACTTTCGTTTTATTTTCATATTTCGCACCCGTGGCGCCAAGTCTTGTCTTTATTGTGCGTGTTTTCACGAAGTATGAACCACCAGCAACCGACCCGCAGGTATCGACCAACTATCCCAAGAACAAGTTATTTTGAACATTTAGCTAGTTTTTAGCAATGCCACACGCTGTTACTCTTAGCAAGCTCTTATGGTGCTTCCCTATCCTCGACGCGTTTTCGAAGTATAGACGAGTATAGTAACATTTAGAAATTGTAGACTGCATGAATCATCATTGTAAAAAATGATTATCTTTTCTATGCTGAAAAATATATTTAAAGTAGTCAAGGTTTTTTCCCCTTATTTTTGTAAACTGTGGACGCTGAAGAGGCTTCAGACGTGTTCTCTGATTTATGCCAGAAAGTTAAACAATACGCTTAATAAGCTATGGTCTTTGTACGGTGTTCATTAGTTCCGATTTGGGAGAAAAAAAAAGCAGTAGCATACGTACAAATTTTCTTGTCATTTTTTGTCAGCGAGATGCGTTGGTTCTTGAACTCCTCTAGAAGTTAACATCAAGAACAATTGCAAAAAAAATTATTCAGAAGCGTTGACGGCGGCGAGTCATATAAATCGGACTCACCGCGTTCGAAGGCGCCCCACGCTTCCTCGGGGAGCAGCTGATTGAAGCCTGCCTCGCTGATGAAACCGCGGTAAGGCGTAGCGTTCATGGACTCCACCGCGTTGGCGGGAACCCAGTCATGATTTCCCAACGTGGGCACGATGATCGTATGATTCTGCCCCATTTTGCGCCTTAGCAAGGTTGCGATCCAGCGTGTCAGGCTGTACACCTCTGTCCAAGTAAGCCCTTTTCCGTGTGCCACATTGTCTCTGCGAAAATCGTGATAGAAGTTCATGCATATATATCACAGAGATGACTAGTCCGTAAGGTGTTACACGTTAGCGAATATCTCTAGTTAGTCACATATTTTTGTTATGTTGCCCTAGCCACATCACATTTTATAAGCGGTAACTGAGAAACTAAATCAGTTCTCTTGGAAATGAGCGGCCATTTGTCTTTGTTACGTTCGTTATCAGAGACGGAAACGAAGCTCTCAAAATGTAGGCAAACTATGATCAAACAGCATGTCTGCAGCACAGAACAGCCGCAACTTCCGCGCGCATTTCCTTTATTATGATTTGGCTTGTTCTTGATCGGCAGTATTTCGAAAACATCGATCCACTACGGCAAGTGCTATGTTATCGTGGGTACCGAAATTCAGCATGACGGGGGAAAAAAAGTCAATGAATTCTTATAAAATGTGCGCCTCAGGTAACGCAACGTAGATGTATTTGACATAAATGCTCAAGATGATTCCAATAAAGTAAGTGTTGGTAGTGACATATAGAGTGAGGCTTATAGCGCGTTAAAAAGACAAGGACGAAGGTGAGACGTGACACACACAGGCGCTAACTTGCAACAATCTTTATTTCGAGCAAGGGATCCGTACATATATACAACTTTTTCGCGTACATCATACATGCGCTGTTTACAAAATACCTACGTCGGGCAAAGCGGAAGGTGCCTCAACTAGCGTTTAAAGGAACACCGGTACAATGTAGCAGAAAAGCGGGGCGGGTTTCTTGATGCCCACTGCAGGCATTGCAGCTACACTGTTGCCGGGGTGGATGATGGCGACCATTCGACGTGTGCTCCAGCATACAAAGACTGCTCCATTGTGGGAAAAGCCCGAGGTAGGTTAACTCGCGAAATTATAGAAGCGGAATAGATTGATAGGCTTGGCGATAACTGTGTGTCCAAACCATCCATTGCCCTTTCCCACAAAGAGTTATCGTACCTGCGCAATAGTGTGTAAAGGTATTTTGTAAACAGCGCATGTATGATGTACGCGAAAAAGTTGTATATATGTACGGGTTCCTTGCTCGAAATAAAGATAGTTGCAAGTTAGCGCCTGTGTGTGTCACGTCTCACCTTCGTACTTGTCTTTTTAACGCGCTATAAGCCTCACGATGTCTTACCAACAAGATGTCTTACGCTACTGCGCACGTCGAGGGTATTTTGAGCACTACAGCTGCTTGATTTAGAAGGAAGTGTTACGAAACTGTGAAAGAAAACGCCCGTGAACACTGAGTGGAGAAAACGACACTCAGCCGTAAGAAACGACGCACGAAAAGTTCACAGCAGCTTATTCATATTTACGAATTTTTAATAGCCAAAACAAACAATACACGCAATCAATTACTTGTTTGTTATCGCTCTATTATTTACGTGAACGTCTAAATTATACTAAGCCATTACAGGAAATTGAAGTAAGTCAGTGTAATGGGAAATGGTCATGTTTTCTTTCTGTAATGTGTACAAGTCTTGGAGGAAGAATATAGTTCCTACTAGTCAAGCACCAACGATGGTGCGGGCACACTATGTGTTTTCCACATGTTGCCAATAGACTTTGTACTCTCGGATATTTTTTTGTCGTTCCTGTTCATGAGGGGTGTTTCTGCAACCTTTATGCTCAGTTTTTCCTTCGCAACTATTGGCAACCTTTGTTGGCAATAGAATGCTGAAAATGTGCAACTGTTCCAGTTGGGCAACTTACAGGCTGTACACAAGTACTTGTGAATAGGATACTTGTGTCCTTGTATCCATACACAGAACAATCACTTTTTTTTTGCTTGTCTGTGTCTTTAGTTATTTTGTTTCTGCTTGGGTTAGTAGAGTTAATCCGTATAGACAAGGTCTAACAAGTCAGTGCCATCTGATTGACAGAGCCCATGCTCGATTGGCCATATGACAGAGTCTGCAATCAAGAATCACGATAACTCGGGGCCTGATGCCGCTTCAATTTCAACTTAGCAGCAAGTTTATTTCACTGGCGGAAGGTGGGATTATGACAGCAATGCTCCATACATAGGCCGCTTAAGTTGGACCGGTATAACGAGCCCACATAAGCTTTTGAAGAATTCGGATACACGTTGCTCACGCCCCATATTATGTGACAAAACAAAGCAAAGAGGCTGCGTAGATGTGCTAAGCCAAGTGTTCCCGAGCACAAGCGAGGTCCTCGCAACAATGTTTACAATTACGTGCCTATTTCGCTCACTGTTGTGGTGTGTAATGTAATTAACATGTTTTTTTTAATAACATTATGGCACAACTGAATGCACACTCCCTGTCGAGTCCCCAACATGGCTTCTTTAATAGCCGTTCTTGTGTCACCAAAATCACAGAAATAATGTATGACTTAACAAGTGCACTAGAAGGGTCTCATAGTTGGTTCAGTTCTTATAGCTTTTTATAAACTTATAGATTTAGAAAATATTTCGACCTCATTCCTCGTCCACTATTAATTAAAACGCTAGAATGGTACAATATAAACACATAAATTATGGCATGAATTAAACAATATTTAGCTAGATGATGCCAGAGAATACTTATTAACAACATATACTCTCGTGAGGTCAGAGTGACCGCTGGGGCAATACAAGGCTCTGTGCTGGGCCCGTTGTTGTTTTTAGTTTTCAGGAATAATATCGGTAATGTTCTGTCGTCTTCACTGCGAGTAATTGCAGACGATTGCGTTTTATACAAAGCAATGCGAAACCGAAGTGACTGCGTTTCTTTGCGAGATAACCTAAAGTTGTTTATTGGTGCGACACTTGGAAGATGCACATACATTTTGAGAAGACTGTAAGGATGCTGTTTATCCGAAAACAAAATACTGATGAGTATAATTACAATATAAATGCTAACTACATTATTCCAATAGACGAATTTAAATACCTAAGCGTGTAACAACATGTAAATCAACAAAATTATCATGGGACTATGATGTACGTTACGTGACAGCCAAAGCCTGCAAAGCTTTATGTTTACTGCGCAGAAATGCAAGACAATTCCCAATAGAAAGTAAAAAGCTAATGTACCAAATTATTGTCCGATCCGTACTTGAGTGCACTTATACAGTATGGGACCCATGGCTAAAAAAGATGTCGATCGACTAGAAGGAGTTCAGCATGTAGCCATAAGGTTTGTCCTTGACAAATACAGGCGGCATTTTAGCATATCCTTTGCGAAGGAGAGCCTTGAATTGCATCTGCTCGAAAAATGGAGGGAAATATTTAGACTAAAAATTTTTCACAATATTTTTTTGGAACGAGAACAGACAAGGACAACTACATATTTCTACTGCATTACGTCTAAACACGAATTGATCACACAAACAAGGTTGGAGATACAAGTGCACAACATGGACGTTTAGAAATTCATTTTTCTCCCGCACACTTTCAGAATGGGATAGCTTAACTGACACTGTTATCCCAATCGATTCCAACTCAGTCTTGTACTCGCTGCTGCAATTTTTTTGCACGTCATACTCCAGTATATTATGGTGGTTACTTGATGCGCTATATTAGGTTGTTGCTTTTGATGTTCATCGATTACCTGTACATGTTTCATCATTTGATGTTGTCCAGCGTGTAACCACCCTTTATAATGCCTTGTTGACGCTGGGGGTACTGCGATAAATAAATAAATAAATAAATAAATAAATAAATAAATAAATAAATAAATAAATAAATAAATAAATAAATAAATAAGGATTTCTTAGGTGCGCGTGAATACAATATTTATTGTAAAGGCAATTAGTAAGGTGCTGATTCTGCTAACTTTTTTTTTCGTGTGCGCGATAGGAGAGTGTTTGTCTACCGCATGATAAGCTCCACCATCGCACCAATCATTTTCAATGTAATGTTAAAAAACAAAGTATATCGAGCTTGATGTCCTACCTAGACGACAATGTAGGCAGCAAAATATTTACTGTTATCGATGCTATGGCCCATGGGCTATTTCTTGCATTCATGCACGAGCACGTATTTCTTATGCTATCACCGAAATAGAATACATGCAAGTGTAATATATATGCTCACACGTCTATATATCGTATACCTGCGCTAGGATAACAAGACTAGTCGTTGGAAGTCAACGATGGTATCGACTCCACTCATTTTGCTCTGGTGCTTCTGCGCTGTGCGTTTACTCGCACAAACTGTTACAGTCAATGACAGACCAAACCTATGTTCTGTGTTCCGCCGCCTGCGGAATTCCGCCACCGGGAGGTCGCTGTACTTGCAATTCATAATTTTACATCCAGCAGCACAATATCATAGTGTTTGAGCCAGGGCGGGAAATTCATCAACTGGAAGGGGTTAACACCGAGTATCCAATAACATGAATACCAGCAGTCTTACCCTGTCCAGAGGACAAAGTCAACCTCTGCTTTGATTTGTTCCATGGCTTCTACGGCAGACTGCGCCAGCAGTAACGGGGCATCGCACAAGAAATCACCATAAGGCCCAGTATTATCTACAGCGGAGTCGTTGGCACCGCGGTGGCAGGCTACGACTCGACTACCGCCAGCCGAGTACTCTTCGTCAAGGTGAAAATCAGTCACGTGCCAGAAGTAGCCTATTAAAAGAGAGAAAAAAATGCCTATGCTTTGAAATGTGTCAAGCAAATGCCAAGCTATGATGCTACTATGAATAGTACTACGACTGTGTGAATAGTAATACGTCACCACTACTCACATGGCCTAATACATGAACCGTAAATGTCATGAATGTCATCTCACTGCACAACTGCTCCGTTTGTGCAAGTGAAATAACCGGAAATTTCGTGTATCCAGCCTTTCTGCACGCTGTACACGTGCACACGAGACGAGTAGTGCAGTAATGTACGGTGATGGCTACTTTTAATTTTTTCCCCGCATATCCAATCGTTAATGCATTCGAGAAACTTGGTGCGTTTGGAAGCAAAAGCTCAAGTGTTGCAACTGCGATGGCACCTAATTCTTTGAGTTACAGAGAAGCTTGTGCGCCAAACCTTCGGTGCCTTCTCGCCTGCAACTCTGTCTTGCTCAAATTTTTAACGACTGATTTCTAAATTACGATGTACAATTGTCACAAACTTCTTACCCCACTAGTCTAAACATTTACAGATATATTTTTTATGTTAAAACGTATTTCTTATGTTACGAATTTTACCAACACTTTAAAGACTCATCACTAGAGCTGGATTTTGTGGAAGACTGAACTGGGACCTCTTGTTTGACTTTCGGAGCCATTTAGGAAGGAAAGTGAAACCTGATGTGCTGACTAATACACAAAATTTACACCTTCTGATCTCTAGAAGCAATTTGTGTGGGAATGAAAGTACTGAGAAATAGACTACATATATGGTCGGAATTGCAGTGCACTCCGTTCATGTAATGCCCATGATTATTATCTATTTGTTTTTTTTTTAGTTTTTGACAGCAGAGTTAGTTGCTAGGCCTTTAGTGTGCTACGTTGTAAATGCATAAGCATTTCAATACAAAACAAGCATTTTATGCAATGACCTTTCCTGTCTCTGTCCTTCTCTCATTCCCATTGTTTTCATGTATCTTGTTGCTTGAACATTTTATAGGAGCAATCGCAAAGTCCAATCAGAAAATAATGAACAGTTAGTGGTTAAGTTAAAGCAAATATTATGTTAGTATACTTCATTATACGACTTTGCACAGAACGCTGCCACAAGAGTGAGGTTCAGTCCATTGATCACCGTCTCGCTACTCCCTCATTATACCGAGACTAGCAATTAAGAGTTGCCTATACCATTCGATCACACAGTGGTTCCTCAATATATTATTGTTGCGAATTTATCAAATGTTCGTCTTCTTAATAGTGCGTTTTAGAATGACGCTTGCAACCAAATGTAAGCGCATTACGTATGTAAAGAAATAGCATTGTCCTCACTGCGCATGATCCGTACTTTAGTGGATTTCTGCGGCTTATGTTCGCTATGTTAGCATGCGCTATACGCCGAGTTTAACATGCGAAGTGTTTACGTACGGTAAGCAATAGAGTTGTTGAACATTACGGCATCCATGGCTCCCGCTTTAATGCGAAGCAAATTCTCGTGAGTGCTACGCTCTCGCTATCGTTGATCGCCAATAGATTTGGAAATGAGATTTTACTTTCTCTGACCTCAACTTAAACTTTACTTATGAGGGCGTAGCGCGTCCAGTTTCTGGGATCGTTCGGCTTTTCCAGCGTGTGCACACCTGACGAGACGCGTCGGCATTGAAACGGCAGTATAGTTGCTAATGGTTTGTCTTAGCTGGGATATGTTTGGTACGAAGCTCCAGACGGTGCCCTGCCCTATAACGTCGTTTTTGTGTTTGCGTTCCTGCGCGTTAATATAAAAGCCTTGAAGGGACGCGCACTGAAGCGTTTGCGAAGGTTTTTGCGTTTACGTAAGGCGGTAAACGCTAAAACCGTCTAATATTGGCATACGCACCGATGCCATCTTGGGAACCAGCTGCAGACAGTGCAGAGACTAGAAGAATCAGTGCGAAGGTACTCAGTCTTTGGAAAAGGCCCTTGATTACCATTGTGTTGCCAAAAGTGACGACAATACCGACGTTTTCTTTTTCCCCAGACGAAAACCTGCAGCAATAAATGTTCATCGAAATGATTGTCTAGTGATACATTATTAGGGTAGTTAACGCCACAACCGTGTGCTGCCACGAGGTCTGCTTGTTTATTATGTTGCGTTACGAAAAGGAAGCAAGATGGTGACACCACCAGGTTTGAAAGCAGAGGCTGTTACAGGTGCAATAGTAGGAGCAGCGTCAGGAGTAAGGAAAGAAATGCACCTTCCTGAATTTTTTTTTCTCGTAACTAATTCTCAGCATCACGTAAGGGAAGAAACTGCGATAGAAAAACTGTTTTCAAAGCGGACAAGAAGTTACCCACGTTCTCTGTACGAGACGGTTAATCCGGTGACGCGGCCACCTATGCAGCACTTCGTTCTTCTCTTCTTTGTCATAGCAGTGCCAGCGGGTAGTTGTCACGTAAAAAAAGAAAAAAAAGGCGGCAGAACTCATCTCACGATAAATTTTCACGTTAATGCGTTCAGCACTGAAGCAATCTAGCTACGCACAGTTTGGCCAAATTTTTCGTTTCTGTGTAGCCGACTTGTTCAATTTTCTGTAACCGACAGCTCGTTCACTCCTCTGTAGTTCAACCTTTCTCGCTTTATGCACGCTCTGCTCCAGTCCCGTTCGCCTCACTTGCTCTTGCGCACTACGCTGCTTTTGATGCCGCCTTTTTCGCTTCTCTGGAGTGGACTTCTGCAATTTTCTGTTGTCGACTGCTTCATGCCTCTTGATCGGCTTCTCTCTCAAGTGGCAAATACTTAGTGGCACATACCCATTCTGCAGGATTGGCCAAGAATGTTCACATACGTAATGTCACATGACCAGTTGCACATATCCCATGTTCTAAGTTGACTACGTAGGCACACACCCAGTGGCACATACCCAGTGATCCAAATTTGCATGACAGAGGTTAGACAGCTGCGGGCATACCGTAAAAGTAATTGAACTTCCCAAAGAAAGCTAATTGCATTAAAGGGGCTAGTTGTGTTATTTACTAAATTACACACTTTAAGTACTAAAAGTGGTAAGTTTCCAAGCACGTAGTCTGACCATGCTCTTCCCTCTTCAGTAGCTTGTCTGTCGTGAAACCTTTTAAATCTATAAGAAGTAAAATAAAGAGTTAAGAGACTTTGGAACCATTGGTGCCACACATCAGCAATACATAACGGTTATTGTAAAGTCAACCTGATGTAGAAACCGATATGCTGTGAACACTTGATGCATATTAGCGCAACAAGAACTTATTTGTGCATGAAAGAAGTCTGCGTAAAAGGACTGACACAAGAGTCACCTGCTTCAGACAGGCTGGCTGACCGTTTTATACACGACGCATTCTTTTCAAAAGGGGTCGTGGAAGCTTCGACGTGTAATTTGACGCCCCTCCACTATCTCATTTGACGCCAGGTGGCGAAAGACGACGTAGGCTTCACTTTGCATGAATCGCCGCTGGGGTTCCTAAGTATCGCCACGCTCTCGTTCTCGGTGCAACGGTGCTGCTTGCACGAAAAGAATTTTAATTAAACCGTGCCCACACTACCTTGGCTCTTACGTCAACTTCGCACTCTTTCAGCAGCTATCTGTGCACCACGACAACGGATATGCTTCCATCTGTAAAGTGCGCGCACGCACCAGGTATTGGGAAACTTGTTAAAACGTGTTAAAAGTTCATCTTAAAACTTAGCCAAAGGTCTGCTCAAAGCAAGCACTCCGTGCATCTCGAATTTCCTCGCCGTATGTATTTCAGGCTCGACTTCTTTCAATTACAGGGTCCAGGCTTACCGTGTGACTGCGTTTTCCAATTATGCCCAGAACGATGCAATGAGGTGGATTAAATATGCGTATAGCTAAGCCAGTAAGTTACTAGAAAGGTGTGTAAAGATAGGCCATACCAGTGCATACAGACAACGTGTGTGAGCACATTATTGGGTAGGCTTGCTTCGCAGCTGCACTCTCTGCACAGCTACAAGTTTAACTTCCTTCTGGTAAGGCTTCTGGTGAAAATATTCCTACCTCCTGTTAAACGCTCATTTTTTTTAAACAGTTTATTTATCCGACGACGTTCTTGCAGGCGTAATGGTAGCACATGTGCTTAGTTGGTTGGTATTAAATAAACAACAAACCGTGCGCAAACACGGTATCTTGTATTGTGCTGTACTTGCTCCGATAGTTCAAACGTTTCGCTTGAGGAGTTATCGCACGCTAGGAAATTCTACAACCAACGGGAAAGGGTTAGAAGCCTCCAGCGATCGAAGAACTTGGAAACGTCAATATTTAAATGAATTTGAAGGGATGTGTCAGTGCTCCCAAATTCAGAAGATATTTGAGCATTGAAGAAAAAGTTTGCAAGGAAGGAAAACCGTGAAATCATTATTGAGATTTCGAGGTGTTATACGAGCGCATTGAGCAAGTGTTCGATGGAGCTCTTGTACTGGCTAATAATCGGTCAGTACTAGCGAAGTGCTGAACACCAAAGAAAATTAATTTGTTTTCTTTTTCAGGCCAATACTCTACAGGGGGTCACAGTTCGAACAGCTCTGTCAGCCTAAGCTGCGGGTGGGTAGCGCTTTCTATGTACCAAACTTTAACTCAACGAGGAGTGGGAAGGTTATTCACACGCTGACAATGCTCAGGATTCCTGCGTTACTTCGCTGGATCTTGACAAACAGTTCTCCCGAACGAAAATATTCTTACTGGGTCCCTCGTTTTCTGGAAATTCAACATTCAATATCGTATGACAGCAAGTCTTTGTGTGCGTTAGCATTTTTTGGTTAGACTTTCAATCTATATGCATAAGCGCACTACTGCATGTAACTTGATGTTTGAAACGGGGTGGATCTTAAGTAATCAATGCTTCATTACCAATTTGTACGACTACCAAAATGTCTCATCACCAAGGCAGCGTGCACGATAATGTGTGGGGAAATCGGCAGCGAATTGCACGCCAGCGTTGACAATAAGCTAAAAAGATGCTTTATGTGCCATCTTCGCATCTTTAGACAGTATGCATCTGTATGCATCTTGCGGTAATTATTATTTTATGCTGGTGAAATCAATAAGATGACTTGCTTTCTCTCTCTCTCTCTGGTACCATCTAATAACGGGATCTCGTACTGAAACAGCCGTTAATCCACCAAAGCTGTTCATTAAATCAGGCATTGGCGCATCGTAACAACTACACACATCGGTGGGTAAGGCGATCGACCAATCTAAGCCCGTTCTTGAGAAAAAACAAGAAACACAATAATGATATTGCTTTTTCTCCTAGGATTTTAAGTGCGCATCTTTATTATCTCTTGCTTTATTCGATTTGACACTCTTGTATGCAATCTTTATTTGCACTGCTGTCAAGTAGACAGTGAGAGGCCGCAGTCAGGCCCTATCTTGAGGCTTTTCGTCCGCTGTCCGCCGCTTCATTGTCTGTAGATATTGATGTTGAAATAAACTGAACTTGAAGTATGGCCGAAGCTGAACACCTCTCATCTTCATCCTTTATGCTTCAAAGCGAAGCATTCTAGGCGAAACCTCAAGGAATTCGCTGGCCCTGGCTGCTGTGGCTAACCCGACAGTGGCTAACCCGACAGGTTAGCCACTGGCATGCTCTGTTGCCTGCAGAGATAGATGCGCCGTGAAACAACAAATGGCACCCAAATATCTGCACAGTACCAAATATGCTCCTTGAAGCACAGAATTTTTTACCTAAATCGAAGCTTTCTTTTCCGTGATTTCACGCGCCCATACTCGTCCGGCTAATAATAATAATAATAATATAATAATAATAATACATTATTATTATTATTATTATTATTATTATTATTATTATTATTATTATTATTATTATTATTAATATTATTATTATTATTATTATTATTATTATTATTATTATTATTATTATTATTATTATTATTATTTCGTCCGACGGTCCAAACGGGGTAAGTGCGTGGGCTCCGCAAAGCTGTGCGCCCGCTCCCTCGAGAAGCCCGGATTGAGGCTGTCCTGAGCCTGGCAAATCAATTCTCGGGCCAATTTATTGGCAGCCTCGTTTCCGGGGTCCCCAAAGTGAGCCAGCACCTACCGGAGCTCTACCCTGCGCCGTTAACTCTGGGTCGGGGTTTTTAACAAGTTTCATGTAGGGCTGTGAATCTTTCCTCTTGCAAAGTTGGACAGAACAGTCTTGGAATCGCTAAAGATGTATTCAGCATCCGAAAGTGCTAGGCATAAGGCGATGGTGGTCTCCTCTGCCTCCTCAGGTGTAGAGTCCGAGGGAAGATGGTCAGTTAGGGGTAGGGTAGGGTTCATATTCAAGTAAGGTTCCCCTACGCAAAACGCCCGGACGTCCCATCCGTTTTCCGGGACTGAATTGAACGGAAACTAAGCCGACCGCGTGAAACCCTTTCTTGTCCTTTTTCTCCCCGGCTGAAGTGAAACGGCGCTGATTGGTTGCCTATGCAGCTGGAATCCTTGCTAACGACTCACGCTCCGGCAGCGGTACAGCTGTCAACTCATTAAAGCGCCCTTTCCCGCAGCTGCTATGCTCTGCGAGAATCTGGGTTTTGGCGTGACCATATCGCCACCGAAACTTGCGAGCCAATACAAGCTTAGCTTGGGAAACCGCATGATCTTCTCAATGGCTCATCTCACGTAAGGCTTAGGCTACAACCGCTCAGCAAAGGGAAGTGGACAGTGCATACATTTGTTGAAAGCACCCATACAACACACAGAATAGCGTAAATTTCAGTCTCCTGCTGAGACTATACATCGTAAAGTCGAAAAGTAAGGTCGTTGGCGCGAGTCTGACCCCGATATACGAGCGCGCAAAGCCGCAGCTAAGCCTCGAAAACGAGCCGAAGAAGCCGAGCTGCGAAAGCAGCATCGCGGCGATGCGGGGCTTCGTATTAGCAAGTGTGCAGCAGGCTTTCGCCTTCACGTGTTAGAGGAGTGTAACATGCTGCCGAACTTTTGTTTCTTCTTGGTTTTTACTTTAGGTTGTATTCTGTGTATTTAAGCTATATTCATATTCTGCCAACGTTCTCCGCATTCCATCAACTTTCACTTTGCAGATTTCTCCACAAGTATTTCGGTCATTCGCTGCAATCTATATTAGTACGACAAAGAACTTTGTGGAATATCATCTTAAATAGCTGAATCTTTAGAAAAGAAAGCTTCATATGTGGGTAGGACACCTTAAGCTCATCCTGTTACGAGCATCGTGTATTGTTACCAAGCGTTCCTGAACAGTTGCACACTCAGGCACGTGCCCTGGGTTCCCTACCCTCCGCCCCTCCCTCCGAAATTAAGTGGCATTCCTCTCATACATTCCTAAAGCGCTGCCAAATAAATCTTGAAACTTGATAGCTATTCGGCGGTGTCAAAGATTGATGGTGAGGGAATTCGCACTCTCCGAACCGGAGGGGGATAGGGCGACCACAAACCCACCCCGCGTGCGTTTATTGAGGGTTCGACTGCTGACCGGCGATAAGGTCCACGCCTGATCGACCGTGAACCAGAGGCATAAGACGGGGGGCGACGTAAAACGCACACATTCAATTTAATACTATAAAATCATGTCCGAGACATAATGGGAAAGAAAACATGCAAACTTCCAGTAGTGGGTCCTAGCTCGCGGAAGGCGTGCGGGTCACACAACACACGCCCTGACGCCACTCGCGCGACACTAAGCCCACCACGTGGGAACCATTAACACTCGCGAAAAACAAATAAAATATGCGACACAAATGAAAAATACACGCAACAACAAATAGGGCAAACACTACACTAACAAAAGATACAAAAATTAACACGCGATGGATAAACAAATGAAAGATTAAACGCGTATAGAAAAGAGAGTCCGGCGGAAAGTTTTGAGAGCGGCCTGGAACACGAGGCTTATCTGGGGCGTGCTTGCCGAGATGCCGATCTGAAGAGCGTCGGGCTGCTGGTACCTCGCTGCCGAAGATCCTGACGGACTTGCACCGTCTGTCGGTCGAACGGCGAAGACTTCGGCCTGGAGGTTTCAGCCTGCTGACCACATCTTCAGCTGTCTCCCGGTGCACGACCCCGCTCCTTCGTCCTCCAAGCTGCTCTGCCGCTCGCCGAGCCACCTCGTCCCTCCGCCGCGCTCAGGCGACACACGTGACCAAACCGGTCTGGCGACTCGGGACAATGGGAAGCTCTCTTCCCCATCGCAGTGCAAGCGGCGTTGCTGCTGCTGCGGCAATGACGGCCATCTTGAGAGGGGCGCGGGCATGCACTCTGTGACTGGCGGTTAACATTTTGCCACCTTTTTCACTACTTTTGGATGGCGGTAGTTATCGGCATCTCCTGGGGTGTGAAGGCCAGTTTTCTGATCGATTCGGAGCCTGCGCGATTAAATCGAGATGCGTTTACTTGTCAACATCTATTTAACGGTCATGCGCATCGCTGTTGCTTCGTTAGCTCAACTTTCTTTGTTTAAACTGATACAGGGACCAGGAAAGGGATTCTATTTGTCGTCAGTGGGTCTGAATGCTCGTGGAACGAGTTTCGGCTGGAGAAAATGCTAGTTGCATTTAACTTTTCCTTTTGCGGCATTATTTCATCGAGTGACGGCTCGCCTTAACTATGGCAGATCGTTGGAACCATATACCCGCAATATGTGTTAAATAACGTGGAAAATAAAATAATGCGAAATAGCGTCCATCATCAAACACTGCAATAACCATTCAGCAATATGACTGTCACCCGTTACCTTGTCTGGAGTTTCCTTAATTGTACAGCACTTTTTACGCAAAACTGACAACTGAAAACAAGAATCGCAAGTAGTTGAGAAATTAAACGATCTACTAAGCCGAGGCAACAGCCAAACAGGAAGGCAACGCGAAAATTAACAAAATGAACCGTTGTTTGTGGAAATATTTATGGATCAACATCTTTTTATTTAAAAAACGAAGTAGAGAAAATGCCACCTGAAGTGCAGAATAATTTCGTGTGTTTTTAATGCCACTTCTGCAGTTATCAATCAAGCCACGTGGCGTAGTCACTTCTTTGCTGTGCTAATGTGGGTGTTTTTCTAACCTTCCGTGGTGGGCGCAACCGCGTAGAGCACAGCGTCTTCCGCTCTACGCAGTTGTACGGGACTGGTGGCCAGGCATTGTTACGCAACTTTTTTTTTATATAATATATTTCTCTGTAATTCTTCCAGAGCTAATTAAAAAAAGCAACTAGAAAACACTGTTTTACACTTTCTCTTGTTTTCTTGTACCTGGCAGTGTTCTTCCCACGCTTCTATCATGCGCAGTTTCATTTGATGTGGTTTACATGCGTATCTGCGAGATACACCTTATTTCATTTCTCTTTTGAGGGTTTAAACTTCTTTATGGCGAATGGCGGGCATTATTCACACTTTTACTCGTAAAGGTACCCCCTCTCATTTGCATAGAAAAGTTATTCCGGGTTGCCCGCCCCCCACCCTCTTACGAAAAAGAAAATACTGGGTGCGTGCCTGTGCACACTTGTAATAAGTTGCATGGCCGCTGTAACGGCCGTATGGCTCTTCAATGAAAACCCAACCATACACAACATACCTTGTCGCTTGCTCGGCCGCCTCCTTTCCTTATTTGCTCAGTCTGTACGCATAGCTCGGCTGCGCTGGTGCTTAAGCTCACTCGGTTATGTTGCACCACATACGTAAGTGTCTCATTCATTCAGTCATTAAATGGTTCATTCACGAGCTCATTTGTCAAAGCTATCTTATTTGCTTGATGGGTCATTCGTTTCCGGTGGCTCGCTCGGCCATTCGTTCGCGCACTCAATCTTCGTTACACCGTTCTATCACTGTCTGGCCCATTAATTTATGTATTCAATCATTGGTTCGGTAGGCTATGGACGCGAACGAGTGCGAGAACGCGTTCCACCGATAGTGCTTCGAGGAGCAGTTCGATGGCATTGCTTTCCTGCGTTCGGCGTCTTTCTATGGAAAATCAGTGCCCTACAGTCAACATGAGGCACATACCTTGTTTTGGCTATCACGTTACACTACTGGGCGTGAGGCCACGTGTACGATGCCTACCGCGTATACATGGAGATCAATTAGATAACTGCTTTGCGAGAGACGCTTTGGGCGCGTCTACAATGTTGTCTAATGTTTCGGACCATCTTCAAATACAGATTCACTAGGGGTAGCTTTAGTTAACAATCACCAATACTGCATTCTAGAAAACAACCGTAATTATAGTCTATTGAACGCCTAGAACCGATGATATTTACAATGGCTAGCGTGGCCGGATATGGGCGTACAAGGGACAGCGTTCGAGCAAAAGGCACAATCTGTGCGACATCACAGATTTGAGGAATGCTCGAACATTAATTTTAACTAACGTCTAACCATATTTAGTTTTATCTGCGGAACAGTGAGGAAACGAGGATATTACAGAATAAACAAAATTGGAAGTGGGTAAAGATTTAGACTCGGACGCCTTCCTGGGTGCCCTACAATAAATAAACTGCCTGAAGTGGAGCGATTCTTTTTGCGTGTCTTTGAATAAGGCAGAACACTAACGTAATTTGGCACCGTAGCGTGGATATATATATTCACGTAGCCCCTTTTCCTCTTCTTTTCAATTTTCTGTTTTGAGACACTTCCTGTGAATTTTTTTTTGACGCCAGAAGCAAATTAATCTTCGCATACTCTTTCTTTAACATTACTGGGGCACCTTTTTTCTCTCGAGGGAGGGAAGTTGAGAAGAAAGGTGGGGCAGCCAAGTGCCTACGTAACTGTGCACCCTGGGCCCAATAGCTCTGGTACCGCCTATTATGGATAGTCGTTGTTCAACAAACTGTCTTAGCAATGGAAATAAGCTGTTCACTGGGGCATATTAATCGCCAGAAGGATGCAAGAAGGTTAAAAGGGGCTGGATTTGATAAGTTGTTCTGGAGCATGCCACGTGATCAAAAATAATTCCGCCTACTCAGATTTATGAGCAGCATAAAGTTCATCTGCTTATGAATTATATGCAGGCTTTATGTAACGCCATCACATAGTTCCACATTAAGAAGAAGCTGTGTGTAAAGACTAACTCTGATTTCCCTATTGAAATACATATGAAAGGCAGAAATGCCCTCATTAGAAAACTAATGAATTCATTCATTAAAATAACTTTATTGAGTGCCCTGCGACTTGGTGGGATGGGCCTGGACCCCGTTTAGGTTTCGGCCTGGGGTTGTTCGCCCTTGGCGGCTTCCTCAGCTCGCTGGACGGCCCAGAGTTTGGGCTGCAGGTCCGAGCTGAGCAACGCAGACTCCAGGCGCGTGTGGAGGCTGTCGCTGTTTGAGGCCGCATCACCGTTAGAGTGTATTATACCCATACATGCCCATAGCATGTGCTCTTGGGTGGCTCTAGAGTCGCAGTGCCTGCCCTTGTCAGTCATGTATACGTCTGGGTGTATTAGGTGCACGATAGCAGGACTCGGATACGGTCCGGTTTGTGATTGCAGCCATTGAACAGACTGATTTTTGCTTAATTTTGGGTGCGGTGGCGGGAATGTGCGCATCTGCAATCTACGATGTTATGTAATTTCGTGAAATGTGGTCATTCGATCTTCCCACTCCCACTCGTCGGTAGTCGGGCAGGCGGGGCTAACCGAGGCTCGGTCCGTAAGTTCTCGAGTCATGCGGCGCATCGCCTCATTGTTACCGTCTTGTAGTGTGTGAGCGGGTGTCCAGATGAGATCCACACTTTTGTCGGGGTTATTAGCTTTTTTAGGAGTCGTAGTGCCTCTGGGGAGATTCGACCGTTGACGATGTTTCGTATGGCCATCTGGGAATCACTGAGGATTATGTCCGCTTCTGTTTGTGCTATGGCTAACGCGATAGCTATTGCCTCTGCGGTTTCTACGTGCGGCTTGTTGACTGGAGTGCTCGTCGTGTATTTTCTCTCGTAATTTATCGCCACTGCTGTGTAGGCGCGCTTGTGTCTGTATATAGCTGCGTCTACAAATGCGGTGTCCTTGCTGTTACCAGATTGCTTCTGTATATCGCGTGTTCTGCTTTCCTGCCTACCCTGATGGTGGGTGGGATGCATATTCTTGGGCATTGGAGGGACGATTATCATACCTTTGATGCGTCTGAGCATATCTACTTTGGCGCCATGTAGGGTTTGGTACCCTATACCTAAACGATCCAACATTTGCCTACCTGTTTTAGTTTTGGACCGGCGTTCGTACTGTGTATGTACTACGAACGCACTACGTATACCTTGATTAGCTCATCCAGTGTATTGTGTAGACCTAGCTGCAGTAGTCTGTCGTTGCTGGTTGTGATGGAGAGTCCGATTGCTTGATTGTAGATTTGTTGATTAAGCAGTCTAATTTGTGTTTTTCTTACGAGTACCATCGTAAGTACGATGCCACGTATACTATTCTGCTTATTACGAACGCTTGGACTAGTCTAAGCAGATTGCCTTCTTTCATTCCAATATGTTTGTTGGCTATTCGTTTAAGTAGCCGCATGGTTTGAGATGTTATACTGTCTAATTTGCGTATGGTCTGTCCATTGTAGCCATTGCTTTCAATGATGAGGCCCAATTCTCTGATCTTGCCAACCTTGGGTATGGGCGTACCACCTGCCGTAGTTAGGTGAATTTCAGGATTGTTTCGTTCCTCATAGTTGCGTAGTTTTCGGCCACATCGCGATGGTACATAAATGAGGAGTTCAAATTTCTCTGCCGAACACGCCAGTCCGGTTCCTGCTAGGTATTGTACCACTGCTTCTATTGCGCGTTGTAATGTGTTTTCAACCAGTCCATCGTTGCCATCGTTCGCCCAGAGGGTGATAGCGTCAGCGCAGATGGTATGATTAAGGCCCTCGATTTATGTAGCTTTGCTGGTAATCCGATGAGAGCCAGATTAAACAGAATTGGTGATATTACTGAACCTTGGGGCGTACCTGCGCTTCCCATCTGTAGTTATTCGGAGTTAAGGTCTCCTATCTTAATGTTGGCTTTTCTGTTAGTAAGGAAGTCTCGCTTAATGTATAGTTGTATATTTGCTGGCTTAGGCCTAGCTAATTTATTCTGTTTAACATTGTTTCGTGGGTAACACTGTCAAAAGCTTTCTTTAGGTCCAATCCTAGGATAGCTTTGGTATTCCGACTTGTGTTATCTATAATTTGATGCTTAAGGTGGAGCATCGCATCCTGTGCAGACGAATTTCTCCGGAAGCCCAACACTGTAGGCGGGATAACGTCGTTATCCTCGACATAGTTGGTCAGTCTCGTTAGGACAACATGCTCCATGAGTTTGCCGACACAGGACGTGAGTGAAATGGGTCTCAGGTTCTCCAAATGTAGCCGCTTGCCTAGTTTAGGTATTGGAATAATCTGGGCCGTTTTTAATTGTTGTGGTATTGTACCGGATTGCCAGCATTCGTTTATATATTTGGTAAGTTGTTCTAGAGAGGCATCGTCGAGATTTCGGATCGTCTTGTTTGTTATTCCGCATAGTGTCCGACGCGGATGTAGTGTTAAGCTTTTGTAGAGATGTTCTCTATTCCGCTTCGGTAATCTGTTTGTCTAATTGTCTGATTTTGGTGCCTGTGTAATTTGGGTAAATTGTTGGCTTAGCCCGAGATAGATACCTTGTGGCTATCTCACCGATAAAAAGCTTCTTCAATGTTCTCACATGCAAGTGAGATTTCTTTTATTGTTTGCCTGTACGTGGCTTCACTTTTCTCAGGATTCAAAAGGTGCCTGAGGGAGTTCCACGTTATGAATAATCCTACCTGATTATCCATATTGGCGCATGTTGCTTGCCATTGTTGGTTACAGATCTGTTGTGCATGCGTATGCTTCTTTACCTCTGTTAAGCCGGGCCAGCCTGCGTCGGAGCGTCCTGTTGTGTCTCTGAGTTTTCCATCTCCTCAGGAGACCTTCTTTAGCTTCCCACACATGTAGTTTACTGTCTACCTTTTCCATTTGCACGTCCTGGGTGATTACTTGTGCGGCTGAGTTAACATCCTGCTTAATTAAGCTGCGGGCTCCGTTCCACAACTTCAGTAACAGTATTATCCTTTTTCTTACGAATTTGTCTGAGTTTGTTCCAGTCTACAATTTTGAGTTGTTTGCCCTTATACTTTGGTGGCCCTGCTTTAACAGTGATTACGAGGACATTGTGATAGCTGTCTAGATCCTGTCGGGTGTTAATCGACTTAGCATCGCTAATGTTTTTCTTAAAGATGAGATCTGGCGTAGTGTCCGCACTAACACTAGACCCACGCCTCGTAGGTGTCGATCAGTCTGTGATGAGGGTAAGGCCGTCTCGTTGTGCGTCTAGCCATAGGCGTCTACCTCTGGGGCTTTCAAAGTGATTCAAATGAAATTGTTGTACTTATGAGAAAAATCCAACTGCCAACTGTAAGAAGAAAAATTTTGATTTATGGCCTCAAATCCTGTACAAAAGATATGCAAGAAATTGGCAGGGTAAAGAACTGAAGGACAAAGTTTACAAATCCATACGTCTACGAGAAATGCAAATATCGCAGTTCTGTAAGCTGCAGCTGTTATGGCATCTACAGCGGACAAATTTGGTATGTGCCTAGGGTTTAGCAGATTTCAGTGAATTTGTTGCAATGCTCACGAGGGTTCTGCGAAAGTCCTACTCGCAGTTTAGTGGTATACTTCACGGAGGTGTTTGATACATCAATTTTTTGCGCTTTAGACGCTCCAGGCGGTACTATTTCCAAAACTGTATGATTTTTATTGCTGAGTTGCAGAGTTGTGAACTTGATGCTTCACCCTTCTTAAAGTTTGTGAATTTCAACTATTTTTTGCAATGACATTGACGGCATCAATAGAATATGTGTGTACTAAAATCAGGACATTTTAATTCTTTAATGCAAGAAACCGCATCCTAATCTGTGCAGTAGATACACAGAAAAATAATGTCTCCGTCCCCATATATTTAGGTACGAACTTCCGATCCCAAGCGTCCTCTTAGCTAAAGTGTTCGCTGCTCCCAACAGTGCACATAGTTCCTGACAGCTGTAACGTTTGTCTCGTGTTTTCCATGCCTGTTTTGGTTTTTGCAGATACATATCTTATGGGGCACTTGGATCCCGAGTAAAGAGACTATTGATGATCTTAGAATGCTTGCGCTGTCACGTTGCGTCTGGGTTCTGTGCGAAAAAGTTTCAGGGGGCATTCAAGTTTTGCAGCATGTTCATAAATATCAAAATGAGCACTAAATTGAACGCAGTTTTGTTGAGTGTGAGCGTTCACTAATTAGGCCAAATTTTCCTGAATGTTCAGGATACGTTTACTGCCCCATGTTTCGCTGGCGTGTTCTGTTAGTTTTACAACGTGCAACATCGAACAACGTGCTGGAGCACGTGAGGTGGTGGGCACATGGTCTGTTTCTGTATTTCCAGATGTATGCAACGATCCTTGGAATAGAATGACATACTCTCATGTGTACCACCAGCAAAAGTCTGTGAATGCAATGTGTCAATGCTTTTTTCTGTTCGCACCTTCTATAGCAGACATAATATGTCGAGGCCGCTTTGGATCGGATTCTAAGGTGTAACAAAGGCAATCCAACGAAGCCTACATTATTTGCCGTGACAGTACTTTCGTGAAACAGCTCTATCACGAAAATATATTGTAAAAAATATATGCAGCTATCTCTGTGACTTTCGGTGCTTCGTAATAAGTATGTGTTTTTCGGTACACTTGCAGTGTCTTGTTCCTACGTCAGTTTATGTTTTGTGTACGTGGTTTTAGGTTTGTTGCTTTGCTAAAAATTTTGCAGCTCGCGCTTTTATTTGCAGATCTACATTAATTACCATTGTGGTTCACTTCTTTGAGTGCAATGTTTTTGTACTTATTCCACAGTGTCACCGCACTTAAACGCAAAATTTTCCTTGAATATTGAGAAAATATAGCGGATGAACAAAAGTTTCTTTTTGCTGCTTAAGATACTGAAGTCCAGAGCTTCTCGTGTAATCAATAATTTTGCTATGTCGTTGTGTACTACTTATTTATTTATTTATATATTTATTTGCTTGTTTATTTACTTATTTGCTCATTTATTTATTTATTTATTTGCTTATTTGTATATTTATTTATTTATTTATTTATTTATTTATTTATTTATTTATATTCATATTCGCACTGAAGCTTTCTTTTCTGTGAGCGTTAGCAGTTGTGCAGAGCGCACCACAGAGAGAGTTCACTGTGAAAAATATATCTTGTAGAAATACATCCCTCTACCGCCATACGCACGAGCCACTAAGAGGTCCGTGTTTCAATTGTGGTTTTATTAGCAAACCCCAATAAGAATAGTGTTGTTATGCTACGTCATGACAGAAGAAAACCCATTTATTGGGGTGGAATCAACACCGAAGGCGATCTTTGCGCAGTTTTTCATCAACGCAACCTGTGTGCAGCGTCTGCTCTGCTATCTGACTTTAAACATAAAGAAACTGATAAGCGTAGAAACAAAATATAAGTAATGAAACAGACTAACCTAAAGGCCAAATAAACGGAAGAAAATATAAGGAAATGAACACACATGCATTTTCTGCATTGTTCCTCTACGTCTATTTCTTACATGTATTTTTTTCCTTTCCATTCTTTTTCACGTGTTTGCCACGTTAAAGGGAAATTTTCTTATATAAACCGAAAAGAACGTCATCATGTTGAGTTTGTAAGCATAAGTTGCACGCGTGAAATCTTTTTTAGTTTTGGCAGTGCATATGCCGCGAAACGGCTCAAGCTTGCTCGAAGCCTCTTAATCAACCACTTAATCTACCGAGTTCAATAGCTTTTTCTGTATTTGTCTCTTTCGCATAAATTAATGTTACTGATACCCAATCCCATGGCTATTTCACACCCTGCATAATTAATGATCCAAACTTTCAAACTGCTTTGTTAGTCATTTCGGGGTAAAAAAAAGGAGCTGCAGTTTTGTATGAGCGCTGCGACTTAAGCCATGTACTAACAAGCGCAGTCATTAATTTTTATGCAGTGCTTATTAAACCCCGCTGTATCTCTCAGGTGGTTGTCTGTAACTGAATGCGCAGTGAACTTCCAAGGACGGCAAATAACATGCTTTCCGTCCCCTTCCCTCTTCCCCACTGCAGAGTAACAGACTAGAACGCATCAGCTGAGGTCGACCTCTCTCTTTTTTCTGTCAATAAAATCACCATCTCTAAACGTCCCTCCCCAACGCCTACGACCCACCCATTTCTGGATTGCAGTAATGAAATGCAAATATTGTATCATCTAACTATACGAGAAAAAGTACGTTGACATATTTTATTTTTCTATTTGTCGCTCTTCTCACGCTCAATTGACGATTAGTGACGTTTTCATTCACAACACCTAGTGTTCTAAAAGAGATGAATGAATTACTGCACGTTAAAGCTGAGAATAGCCAATATTCGAATTGACATTAATAGAAAGAGATGGCGCTGGGCAGGTAATGCAATGCGCAGGTTAGATAACCGGTCGTCCGTTAGGGGGTCACAGAACGAGTGCCAAGAGAAGAGAAGCGCAGTCGATGACGAAGACTGTTGGAAGTTGGAATCGGTTGGCGCAGGAAATGGGTAATTGGAGATATCGCAGGGAGAGGCCTTGGTCCTCCAGTGGTCATAAAATAGGCTGATTATGACGATGATGATGGTGATGAAAGCGGAGGAGCAACATGTTCTGCAGTAAACTTCAATCTTTGGAACAGTCTAAGAAACAAACACAATATTTTTACGCGCTGATTGCCCTTTCGACATTCCAGCGCAGTTGCTGTTGCAACATGACGTCATGTATCGGTAAATGGTGTCTGTTGCTCCTATCCTTACATGATAGAACCTTCTCCTGCGACGGGCCTAGCAACCCTTTGTTTCTTGTGTTATGGCAATACCCTCCGCAAACTCGCCAGCGGCTTTTATTCAATAGACGTCGGCTTCCAAGATTAAAGCAAAATAAAGAAATGAGCCCATCGCCTTCGCTCGTTATGCAAGATAATACTAGGCAAGCGCCAAGTAAGTGTGTGCAGAGAAATGGAAACCACTGCTTCCGCTACTTCGGCGGCAGAGATTGAACGCAGAGCTCCTCATTACGTATTCAGAGCCACTCTGTGACCCCGCAATAAAGACTTGTTTCGTTTGTTCGGGATTTCTCGAGAGGCAGAATAATCAAGCGAAGAAGCGGCCCTGCTTGCAAGGATAAGTGCCGAACGTGCACATTCTTGGTCGAAGTGTAGAAAGAAAGAAAAAAAGGAAGACGGTGAGAGGGCCGGTTGGGCAAGTGTTAAGTTCCGAGAGCACTCACAGAGCAAATATTGTCTTTAGAGTCTCTGCGTCTCTTTACACTGTGCTGTTTCGTATCCCATAACTGTCAATGCTAGTTCTGATAATGCGGACTAAAAAGAAAGCAGAAAATCTGTGAACTTAGGGCCCGTAACTAGAAAGATAATTTTTGCCTACAGTGGAAGAATGCGGCTCTTCTGTGTGTGCTTGACTATTGTGTTGTACAATCTTATGCTGGAGTTTTTTTCTTCAAGTTCCTCAGCTCCTATGAGAGGGGTGCAGGAATAACCTGGACCTTCAGATTATTCTTGCGCATGCTTGCAAGAAAAGAAGACATAGGAGAACTTGCCGGAAAGTTCCCTTGCTTTTTATCTGGTGAGGACGCGTGATAGCAGAACGCCCTTATTATGGTTTGCTGCACTTCTCGCAGTCTTATACTCCATTAGCACAGATGACAGGACATATTAGAATATGTCCTCTATTACTTACCGGTTGTTTATGCTTTCTTAAACCCTATTAGCTCTCGCTATTGCATTAGTGCGACATGTGCCACTAATCAGTAAACTTGGTAGAGTGTTTTGTAATTAACTTCTGTGAAACCCGATTTCCTAAAGTCATTTCTTGTTAGGGCACTTCAATATATACTGCAGCCGGAGAGAACCGTACTCGACATTTTTTTACCGGAGTAGTTAATTGAAGTTCTACGAGAAGATTCAATTTTAGATACTGTGCAATGGCGGTCCGGTTGAGTTTGGGCAATGCACAGTTTTGCAACTTCTGTGCCTTGCCCCAAAAGATCGCTGCAGTATTTGGCAGCCTATACTCTTCATTAAATGAACATTGGGACGGACAGTTACTCCTATAAGAACGAGTTAACAGCACTCTCTAGCTGTGTGGAGCATTTAGCTCATAACTTCAATGGCCTTGAAAACAAATTCACAAAGTCACCAGAAACTGCAAACATTTCGTGATTTGTTGGAAGAAGAAGGCTAGAGTGAAGAGTACGACGGGAGAGGAAGTTAGGACAATGCGAAGAGGCGCGAAATATATAGGACTTGTTTAAATAGCCTATTCAAGTTTAAACCCGCGTTGTTTAGAAAACTAATGCAGATGTGGGCAGCCTTGGAAGATAGAGCTGCACATGCCGGCCGGCAGTTTCTGATAATTCTCCTTGACAGTGGCTGGCTATGCACAGGCGGCTAAGAGAAGCCAGGTTTGCCAGATGTGGACGTGGTCAGTGAAAACACGTAGTGCATGGTCCCACTTTCGGGAGCATAGCGTAATCCGCAGCCCGTGGAGTCGGTACACCGCGATGCACAAAACTTGACGTTGAAAGAGCACACGCTGCCAGATATCTTTTGGCGTAAATACTTTCGCGGACAAAATTTTACTTTCAGATTATAACCTTGCGAAAATGCCCCATGCGTTAGTTTACGGTTCCTGCGGGTTCCTTAATACTGCGCAGTATCAGTGAGGCGGATTGCAGGTAATCTGTGAGGGCTAATGTGACCAGTGGTAGGGAAATGGAGAACAGCTGGAGGGCAGCTTTTGTTCTGGGGCTGGGACAATGTGCACACTGCGTACAGCATTACACTCGCACAGAAAACTTGCGCGGGTGAATGCGTTATGAACAGTGTGATGAAATATGCGTGTAGAAAATGACACGCTGCAGTACTGTGTTCACTATAACTGCGGTCGAAGAAAAGACCACTCTCCGCAGTATTGACTTATAAAACTAATTAAGCGAGAAAGAAAAATTAGTTATTTCTTTATTTAAGTAATTAATGAAGGGTAAGGGAACGAAGAAAAGAACAAGTGAGGGAATGAAGAAAAAATACGCAGATCTAACGCACATGTTGGAATCTATCTAAAACGAAACTTCGTGAAGCGTTTATTGAAATGATCTAAGTTTGCCATTTTTAACAGGGCGTCCTTGCCGTAAAGGAAACTGGCTCGTGCGCATGTGCTCTTTCGAAGTCGTGCTATGTAATGTGGCCACACCAATATTGCCTTATATTTCTTAATTTGTTCCTATTCATTTTAAATTTACCGGTCGCTTCTTGGCCAATCTCTCGTGGATGTGTGCCATAGTATGTAAATCATCATGTTCATGCAATCTCAAAAAGCAATTTGGCATTCGCTCGTTAGAAATATGCGGTCGATTGTGGCCTAATGAGGCAGTTCAGGAAATGCTCAATTTGGCCCCATTATTTGTCAAAATCGGAAATAGAGAATAACAAAACAGTTGCGATCTCTGTTTTGCACATTGTGTGGATGCCGGGTTCCCCTGGGGCACTCTACAAAGAAGGCTAAAAAATATTTAGACGTCACATCATACGCAATTCGTTTGCTTCTTTTCGAAAATTCCTGTGACGCAGCACGTGACATGAACCGCCGCGCTGGCTTAGCGGATATTGTGTTGGGCTGCTAAGCACGAGGTCGTGGAATCTAATGCCGACAGCGGTGGCCGCATTTCCATGGTGGCGAAATGCAAAAACGCCCGTATCCCGTGCATTGGGGGCACGTGGTCAAAATTCATCTGGAGTCCCCCAGTCAGGCGTGCCTTATAATCAAATCGTGATTTTGGCACGTAAAACTCCAGAATTCACTTCATCATGTCAGATATTCATATTACTTGGCCTGCATAGCGTTTTGCGGAGAAACGTGTGCGACATGCATACTGAATAACTGCAAATCGCTCGGTTGTTCTTTCGGGAATCTGCTGCATACGTTCGCAGTGTGTATGCCACTCAAGAATCACCGGCGAACTGGATGACTTTATTGGACGCTTGCACCTGCTTGCTTGATTTTTAGGTGTGTATTCTTGGACTCGCCTTCAATTTCAGTTGCAGTTTGCTTTTTATAGGATATTTTACTCCCACTTAATAAACTGATCAAAAAACGTAACAGGGTTGCGCGGCATAAGCAGCACAGTCACAGCGTAAGC
This sequence comes from Dermacentor albipictus, assembly GCF_038994185.2. Lineage (NCBI taxonomy): Eukaryota > Metazoa > Arthropoda > Arachnida > Ixodida > Ixodidae > Dermacentor > Dermacentor albipictus. The sequence goes on from NC_091826.1 coordinate 10,327,927, forward strand.
TAGAGAAGCGGCTCCATAGGAGCTCTATTTTCCGCACCATACACTACAGGGTCTTCGCGGCGAATTGTCCTCCCGTCCTTTTCATGAGAACGATCTGAACTTTCTGCCCGAAGTCGACGGTAAGCTGTGGCATGTGTTACTCTCTCTGCACAACGGTCTGCTGAGCCCTATACATTGCTTGGTCGCAGTCACGCGCGTAGCTCTACCATACGCTTCTACAGCAGTGTTTCGTACCTTGCGAGGAGGCACCGTAATGTGTATAGAAGTGTAAACACAGGTATCCGGACTACGCGGCGACCGTGTCACATCCCTTGACCCGTCGTACGATACGATGATTCTGATGATGATGATGATAATTTATTGGAATCCCCTTTAAAGGGGCCTTGAAACACTTTTTATCGAAGTGGAGAAAGACATTTGAAGTGAAGATAGGCTATTTCAGAACCACTTTGCCGCGAAAAGTACTTCAATGCGTTCAGCAGACTCGGAGTTATTGGCAATCAAACACGGCCTCAGCTAAGCTCCCCTTCCTCCTCCAATGCCCTGCACTGCGAAGGCTACGGTGGAGACGTCACCGTGGCGCGCAGTTCAAATTTCCGATTTGGTGCCTATGCCGCGCTAAACGTAAGCCAAACGCGGCAGTCCTCAGAGAGCCGCAGTGCGCTTAGCCACTGGACTCGTGGCGGCACCTCGCGACGGCCGCGGTGTAGCCGAGCGCAGCGACGAATAGCAGGCGCGTATTGGAGTGTGCTTTATGACGAAATAGAGCGCACAGAAAAGAGCTAGGATCATGGGGTTGTTGAACCGAGAGCGTTAGAGGAAAAAGGGACTTCGCGCTCCGCTTGCGAGCTCCACAGATCGCGTACGACAGCAGAACTTGGCTGTGATGTTCGCCGCAGTGTATGCTACCCGCGGACCATGTTATTTCACCAAGCCCGAGCGGTGGTTCAGGGACTCTTGAATACAGGACGGTGACCAAGCCTGCTTGAGTTAGTCATGTCCAGCTACTTGCACCATGCAACTGCTACATGCAACTGCCATATGTCGGGACACATGGTGTAATACAGTGCAACTGCAATGCAAAGAAGTAGTTTAATGATTGGAAAGTGTAGAGAGGTCGGCCGGAAAATGGTGCATCTGGCCTGCTACTCTACGTAAGGGAAGAGGAAGAGAGGAAGAAAAAGTGTCACAATGGGGGATGATAGTGGGAGGAAAGAGGTGAAGAACACATTGCATAAATATTATCACAAGCGTGAGTCTAGGCCCGTGTCGCCTGAAAAGCGTGAAAGAGCACGCATTGTCTCTATCGTCTGCCAACTCTGTGGCCATGCAATGTACTTAGCAAGGGGTCCTCCGACAGTGGTCTATTGTATAGATGTCTCAAGGTAGCTGCCATTGTCAGTCTTTCGCGCGCATACTCAGGGCACACCACGAGCACATGGTCTATAGGCTGTACAACGCCACCCACTGAACTGTCCGCGGAGTCTGTCCGTCCAATGATGTGCAAGTATTTGCACGTGAAGGCGACGCTTAATCGCAGTCTGTGTATCAGGCATGTATGAGGACGTGGAATTCCACGGCGAACAGGAAATTGCATATCGGAATCCAGCCTTTTAAGGCGGACGTGACAAGCGTCTGGCTGGGCCCAGTATCTTCTTGTTGGAGGCTCGCCGTGACAAGCCGAGGCATATTTTGAGTGCCTGCGCTTGAACGCTCTCTAATGTCCGTAAGCAGGAAATGCTCAAGTTTGAGAGTATCGGGAGGCTGTACCGAATGTAGCCTACGAATAGAGACTGATAAAGTCGTAGTAATAGCCTTTCGTGGGGCCCTACACTCTTAGCACGGTAACGTTTAAGTTTACCTTTATTTGCAAGTAACCTATAACATAGAGGTTACGAGGTTGCTAAACCAACTTGATATTTGTGTTTTTGTCAGCTTCATTCGTGGCTAGAAGTTACATATGTCGAAGTAGGCTAGTTTAGAGGTTACTTCAACGCCAAATGTCTCGTAACCTTTAGATTGTAACTTATATAAAGAAAGTTGTAATTCGTGGTTCAGGGGACCTATTGTATGGATTGGAAGTTTGCTGATTATTGTGCCGCATTGGCGATCCTGATATGATATTTTCAACCAGGACTAACGTGTAAAATATGGTGTGCGGCCGCGGGACGGAGGCAGGTTGGGCTAAATTAATATGTTATTTTGCCAGTCGGTATGTTTGTTTACGCAATATAAAAAAAAGCTTAAATCTTACACGAGCGCATGCTCAAGTCAACCAGCAGCAATTCAGTGACCAATTTTATATACTGCATCCGTGCCATTATAATGTAAAAGCAAGCCACAGAAACATTAAACATACATCGGAGAATATTGTGGCGAACGATGTTGTGGCATAAATTGTAACTACTGTTCAGTGTGAAGGAAAGCCTACCGCTACCACTGCAGGCATTTTATGCTGTGGTATAAAACCTGCCTGCAGAAAAACTAAACGCAGATGCATTATGGTGATTTAATATACATTTGTACCCAATAATTTTTTTTTTAATTTGAACATCAACGCTTGCTTTAGTCGCGTTTGTAATCTCCTGAAACACGACACCCTTTGACAGCAGGATGCACATTGAAGGGTGCACGCGGGCGCACGCTGGAATACTGTAAAAGCTCGACGACCGACAGAATGAAAGCGCTGAGCAGGCCCAATAACTGTTCTGTAGGGGAGAAAAATGTTTTGTACACTGCAACAGAATGTAATATGCCGCTGTGTTTTTTTTTTTCTTTCTAACGCATAATAGGAGGTGGTTCCTAAACTGCAGCAAATGTCGGCTTCCTGAAGAGAACGCCAGACACGCACCGCTTTTGCTCGCTTGCTAACGCGCGCTAATGACGCCGCTACATTCACATGACAGCGGGCGACAGCCGCTCCAGTAAGGTCTCGTAGAGAGATGAACGTGCATTTACGGTATGAGGCCACAATGGCGGCCGGCCAAATGAGCAAAGAGAAACAAAAACAAACGAACAGCAACATATTTAAAGTATAGAATATTAGAATCTTGATATACTGTTACGTGACACCTTGGCGGAACTGTAGCTTCATTATTGTTTTTATTTGCGCTCTGTAGATGGACGCCATAATTAAACGCGCCTCAGCTTCAGCTTAACGCGAGCGCAGTCATATCTCCTCTGCGTTGTGTAGCTCTCAAGAAGCATGCCGGGAGGAGCATCGCTGATGCCATCTTTTTGTAACGGTCGTGTCGCGCTGTGTTTCATCGCTTTAACCACGTTTAAACGCTCCCCTATATTGTGGTGTGCGCTTATCAAGCGTGTTGTGTGTCTGAGTCACTCGTGACGCGTGGGACAGTTACCAAAAATACTCCTAAAGGTGCGCGAGCCGCTGGAAACAAGCACAGCCGCCGTGGAGCAGCGACATGTTGGCGCGCTGCGTGGCACTGGCCGCTGCAAGGAGCCGCATTGCCGATGGGATATGGTAAAGGGTCTTCGCTTACGCGAGAGTGGTGAGCATCGCTTATGTTCTGACTGCTGTAACGAATACTGAAGACAGCAATAAATGTGACCCAGGTAAGCAATGCTTCTTGTTCAATTATTTATTTGCTGGTATGTGTGTGTGTGTGTGTGTCGTATATTTCACCGTCAAATCATGCTCATGCTTACGCTACTGAGTTTTATTGAAGCGCACTACTCTCTCGCTCTTCATAAACATGTTTTTTTTTTCTCTATGAGTCACTGTGTTGGTTATTTTTAAAGCTAGAGTACATGTTGCACTTTTCTGCGTACGCACAGCATTAGACCTCATGCACGGAACGGTTGTTTTGTGCTGATATGGTCATATATTTACAAATGAATTCTATACTACCCTTATTTAAAGAATAATAATTGCAGTAGTTCATTTCGTAATCACATGATATCGCGTGTTTACGGTTAAACTGTCACATTCTTCCGGTGTTGTTTTTTGTACTGAAGGGGAGTACGAACTGACTTGGAAATTAACTTGCATGATTAGTTTGAATTGATTAGTATATTTTTTTAAATATGAAACCTTGAATATTTTTTGTTACCGGAATGTCCTTGATAGAACATACTTAAGTTTCGCGTGTTTAATTATATGTTCTGTGGTAATATTTTGTCTGTGGTTAATTTATGCCTTTTTCATTACATGTTGATAGCTGTTTGCAGTGCGACTTAAACAAATCAATATAAGAGTTCAAGATTAATATTCTGTTCTTGTAGGCTCCACTGGAGATCGGGGAAATAACTGACATACTGGCCGCAAAGAGACATGATTGCGCTCTCAACAAGGCTGAGATCCTCTTCCTTATGATTGTAGAAAACTTATATGTACTTCTATTTAGACATGTTGTACACGAACCTTCAACATTTATGTCAGTTTGCATCATTCCTGGTGCTGCTGTAGCAATAAGTGTGTTCTGCCACGCTGCGCTGTGCTCGAAGGTTTTTTTTCATCATTGCTTCATGGCCGTGAAGAAAAAAAAGAGAGAGCAACCTTGAACTCCCGAACTGTCCGTGCACAAACGTACATAGCATCTATAGATGCCATAGGTGTCCTGTTAGTGTCACATGGCCTTTTGTGATCCTGATACATTATCGCAGTAAAACACAGCGAAAAGCTTCTATCATGTTTAGACGATAGCCTGTTTAACAATATCAGCGTGCTTTAATATAGGCTTTGAGAGTGAATACTTGTGGTGCCAGTAATAGAAATGTATATAACAACGTGAACAAACTCAGTAGCCTTGGTTTTCTATTTGCAATATGAGCATTTACTTTAAATACCTACAAATGTTAACTAGTGAGCTATACTTTATTTAAGGTGATACTTGATATTTGTGGTGGCCTGTGTGTTCTATCACGCAAGTGCCACAATTGAAGTGTGATGATCTTACTATTTTACATAGCTACACATTAGTCAGCATGTTTGAAATATTCGGCTGGTATATTTGGTAAGATTTTAGTATTAGCTCGCATGTATGCAAGCATTGCTTGTACTACTTGCATGAACATGTATACACGTGTAATTTCAACATCCATTCTTAATTTTATTCTTGTTCAATTACAGCATGAAAGGCTGCTGTTTTGTCTCCCTCCCGCTTTCCCTATAATATTGACTTGGAAGCGCTGTACATGACTCTATGGTAGTGTTTCTTTTTCAGATGTTACCCATAATCAAACATTTATAATCTTGCATTTTGCGTTTGATATATTGCCTTTGTAGTGTCTTTGGAACCATATTCTTAATCTACTCCAGGGTGTGCAACAATCCTTGTGTCGTCTTCAAATGTGATGTAACAATTGTCCCATTCGTGTTGTTGTGCCTGTAACATCATGGTGCAGTTCAAATTTTCTTGTCTGCTTGTCTGTTTTCTTGTCTGCTAACCGCAGTGCAAACTTATACAGACAGTTAACAGCATTTCACTGATGTCATGGAAAGCTCATAGTGTATTATGATGCAAATGTGACTACTTTTGAGAGATGCTTATTGCTCACATGCACAGATAAAATGCGTCCTCCAGTGCTTACATAGATATGTATAGAGCTTTAATTTCAAATTTGTTTTTTATGTTATTTTTGTTGAGACGTAGTCTGAAAGTCTAGTTTTTGGTCTTGATGCCAATTTACATTTATATTGGCATGGAAGCATGTATGACCTTATGGCCCCGTCTTCTTTTTTAGGTGTTGCCATAGCCGAAACTGTATATTTTTTGCATTTGCTACATTGCATTCGGAGCGTCTTTATTGTCTTGCTCTAAAGCTGCGCTGGATGTGTAAAGCTTTTTTTTTCGGTAGTGTCCAAGGTGGATCTGAACACAAGTGTCCAATTCATGCTTTAGTGCCTGCAATCTCATATACTTAACCTTTGCCTTGTTATCTTGCTTCCTGACTGCAGTACAAACTTTTACATAGACAGTTAACTCGGATTTAATGATGACATGCATGGCTCAAACACCGTGATATGATACATGTGATTTCCTGTGATAATATGCAAGTGATACTATTCTTTTGAAGTTTCAAATCTAGCCATGTGCCAGCAAGGCCTGCTGTATTTGTGGTGTATCCTATGTTGTATTTTCAAATAAAAATATTGCATTCTAAACAACCCTAAATTATAGTTGTGGAACTGTCAGTTTATACTCGAAATATTTATACAAGCTAATTGTGCCTTCTACTCAGGCCTTCATATTGTGTTTTGAACTGTATTGTTGGGAACATCACCATTACATATTTGCTCAAATGTTGGGCAATAGACTATCTCACGGAGAGTTTCATTTCGTCAGAAACCCGGAAAAGATACTAGCAATAGTCCTTTGCTGGTTGATATACAACGATTTAAGTGATTTAAATGGAAGTAACCGTTTGTTACCCCATTCAGCTGAGCGTTTTTTTTTTGCAAAGAACTTTATATTGGCCCCGCTTATTATATGGTCCGCCGAGCCGGGTGCGGTTTAGCTACGGGAACGCGCCACCTTTTGGGTTTTGTACCAGAAAGGCCAAATCCGCGCATGGTACACCCAGCCAGCTGTCTCCAAACAACATGGATGCGTCATTTCCTTCTTTCACGCTTCTCTTTGCTTGTGCCTCTTCTTTCTTGTGCGCTTCTTTCCGCGGCAGGATTAAGCAGACTACAACCGTGCGAGGAGAAATGTGAGCCCTCGCGGAGGACGCCACTCGGCCAGTGCTTTATGGACACTGTCTCTTCACGCGCTTGCGCTTCGAAATACTTCACCTGTCCACCTCGTGTGGTTTTCACAGCAAGGGGTGCCCCTGTGTCTCTCAGCCTAAGCAAAAAAAAAAGAGTTTTGCTGGCAACTTAGGATTTACACAAGCCGTAGCATCTCTTCTTCGACCGCGAGGATATGTAGTAAAAAAAATGCTCTCCACCCCTCAAAAAGCACAACAAAAGTGAGCACGGGAGAAGAGATCTTTACTTACGAATGACATAGTAAGTGACAGACGCATACTCATTTAGGGTACAATTGTGTGGCTTTTAAGCAATTAATAAAGGAAATTTTTGCTTTGCCTGTGAACAACGTCAAGCGTTCAGACCCTTGACCCGTGTTTTGCTGTTTTTCTCCTCTTGCGTATACATGTACGTTTACTGTGTGGATTGTTCCAAAGGTATCATTCAGCATGCAAAAATAAAAAAAATAAGAAATCAGTCAGCTGAAATTCATTTTTTTTTTCATTTTCGCATGCTAAATGATACCTCAGGAGCAATCCACCGAGTAAACACAAATTCGTGTACAGGAGAAGAAAAAACAGCAACAGCGCGAGCCAATGGTCGGAACACTTGACATTGGCAAAGCGAAAATTTGCCTCATTTATTGGTTAGTAGCTGCGCAATTGTAATCCAAAAGAATATGAGTCTGTCACTTACAACTTGGTATTCGAAATTTTAAAATTTCTGTGGCTCCCGCACTCACCTTTGTTGCGCCTTTTTGGGGAGTAGGTGGCATTATTTTGTCTTTATATCCTGGAGGTCGAACAGGAGATGTTGCGGTACGCCTAAGGTCTAAGTTGCCTGCAGAACGCAATGATTCTTTCATTTTTTTTTTCTTAGGCTGAGAGGGACAGCGACACACTTTGCCCTGGAAAGCGCACGAGGGGGACAGGTGAACTATTTCGAAGCGCAAGGCGTGTAAAGGGAGCCTCCGCAAAGGACTGACCGAGGGGCGTCCTCCGCGAGAGCGCACATTTCTCCGCGCATGGTTGTAGGCTGCCTAATACCGCCGCAGAAAGAAGCGCGTAAGAAAGAAGAGGCGCAAGCAGAAAGAACCCCGAAAGAAAGAAGAGCGGCGTCGCCGTTGCTAGGCGACACCGGCTATACGGAGCATGCGCAGCGCGGTGGCCATCTGGGACCTCCAGCAAGCCGCTTTGTGTAAACATTTTAATGGTTCAACCGGTATACTGTAGCAAGTAACCTCTATATTTAGGCAAAGGCGCTCAATACTGTATGCCTATACTAGAGGTTAAAGTGTTGTAACCTCTAGTTTAGGTGCACGCCTACATACCTTTACTAGAAGTTAAATTTGTAAAGGTTAATGTTTAACCTATAGATTAAAGGTGTACAAATCTGTGAGAATGTACCCCTTTAATAAACGTTACCGTGCTAAGAGTGTATTTCATGCCTGCTACGAAGTGTAGAACATGGCGAAACAGATTTTGCTTCAACATATTAACATGCCTCGACCATGACAAACTGCGGTTTATGATAGTGACCAAGAATCTGTGGTGGGAGGCATAAGGTATTCTAACAACGTTAATGCAGATCGGGTAGCAGCCGATGTATTTCCGCGTGAATGCAACCACAGCACATTTTTCAACAGCTACACTCTTAGCACGGTAACGTTTACTAAAGGGGTATATTCTCACAGATTTGTGCACCTTTAACTTATAAGTTACAAATCAACCTTTACAAATTTAACTTCTATTAAAGGTAAGAAAGCGTGCACCTCAACTAGAGGTTACAACACTTTAACCTCTAGTATAGGCATACAGTATTGAGTGCCTTTGCCTAAATATAAAGGTTACTTTTACAATATACCGGTTGAACGATTAAAATGTTCACACAAAGCGGCTTGCAGGAGGTCCCAGAAGGACACCGTGCTGCGCATGCTCCGTATATAGAGCCGGTGTCGCCTAGCAACGGGGACGCGGCTCTTCTTTCTGCGGTATGTTTCATAAAAGCCCGTTGCTCTGCGCATGCTCCGCCAAGGCAGTTGTCGCCTAGCAACAAAGGTGCGTCTCTTCCTTCTTTCGCGCTTCTTTCTGCTTGCGCCTCTTCTTTCTTGCGCGCTTCTTTCCGCGGCCGGATTAAGCAGACTACAACCGTGCGCGGAGAAATGTGAGCCTTCGCGGAGGAAGCCCCTCGGCCAGTTCTTCCGGACGCTGCCTTTACATGCGCTTGCGCTTCGAAATAGTTTACGTGTCCACCTCGTGCGGTTTTCGGGACAAAGGGTGTCCCTGTCTCTCTCTCAACCTAAGTAAGAAAAAAGAAAAAAAAAGAAACATTGCGTTTTGCAGGCAACCTAGACCTTACGCATACCGCAACATCTCTTGTTTGGCCTAGAAAATATTAAGACAAAATGCAGCCTACTACCCCCAAAAGTACAACAAAGGTGACCGCGGGAGCCAGAGAAATTTCTTTACTTTTGAATAGTAATTTGTAAGTGACAGACTCATTCTTTTGGGCTACAGTTCTGTAGCTGCTAATCAATAAATGAGGCAAATTTTCGCTTTGCCAACGACAAGTGTTCAGACTTTTGGCTCGCGCTGTTGCGGTTTTTATCCTCCTGCACATGCGTTTGTGTTTACTCGGTGGATTGTTCCTAAGGTATCATCTAGCACGCGAAAATGAAAAAAAAAAATGAATTTCAGCTCACTGATTCTACTTTTTAATTTTTGCATGCTGAATGATACCCTTGGTACAATCCACACAGTAAACGCAAATGCATGCGCAGGAGAAAAACACAGCACGGGTAAAGGGCCTGAACACTTGCCGTTGTTCATAAGCAAAGGAAAAATTTGCTTCATTTATTGCTAATAGCTACACAATTGTACCCAAAAACGGTATGCGTCTGTCACTTGCTATACCATTCGTAATTGGAGATCTGTGCTCCCGTACTTCTCCTTGTTGTGCTTTGTGATAGCTAGAGAATTTTTTGACTAGATATCATTGCAGTCGAAGAGATGTTACGGCTTGCGTAAGTTGCCAGCAAAACGCAGTTTTTTCTTTTCTTTTTTTTTTTGCTTAGGCTGAGAGAGACACAGGGACACTCTTTCCTGTGGAAACTACACGAGGTGGACAGGTGAACTATTTCGAAGCGCAACCACGTGTAAAGACAATGTCCAAAAAGGACTGGCCGAGTGGCGTCCTCCGCGAGGGCTCACGTTTCTCCGGGCATGGTTGTCGGCTGCTTAATCCGACCGCGAAAAGAAGCGTGCAAGAAAGAAGAGGCGCAAGCAGAGAGAACCGAAAAAGAAGGAAATGACGCATCTCTGTTGTTTGGCGGCAGCCGACTCGGTGCACCATGCGGAGATTTGGCCTTTCTGGAACAAAACCCAAGGTGGCGCCTCCCCGTTTCTAGGCCGCACCCGGCTCGTCGGACCATGTAAAGAGCGGGGCCCACATGAAATTCTGTGAAAAAAAAAAGGAACGGTCAACTGAATGTGGTGTCAAAAGTTTACTTTCATTTAAATCACTTAAATCGTTGTATTTCAGCCAACGAAGGGCTACCATGATACTAGTATACTGTATCTCTTGGGATTTCTGACGAAATGAAACTCCCCGTGCGGCACCTTTTGAGCAAATATGTAACGGTAATGTTCTCAAAAATACAGTTCTAAACACAAGTTGAACGCCTGAGGAGGAGGCACCGTTAGCTTGTATAAATAATCTGAGTATAAATTGACAGTTCCACAGGCAGTATAAGGTTAACTTCAGAATGCAACATCTTTATTTGAAAATACAACATAGAATACACCAGAAGTACAGCAGGCCTTGCTGGCACATGACTAGATCTGAAAATTCAACAGAATACTATCACTTGCATCATAACACAGGAATTTTTAAAATCATATCACCGTGTTCCAGCCATGCATGTCGTCAATAACTTCGTGTTAACTGTCCATGTAAAAACTTGTACTGCTGTCAGGAAGCAAGAAAACAAGGCAAAGATTAGTATATGAGATTGCAGGAACAAAAACTGGACACTTGTGTTCAGATCCACATTGGACACTACATAAAAAAAGCTTTACACATCAATGTGCAGCATTAGAGCAGGTCAATAAAGACGTTGCCAATGCAATGTAGCCGATGCAAAGAATATACAAAGTATTGGCTATAGGTGAACCTAAAAAAGAAGACTAGACCACAAGGCCATGCATGCATGCAGCCCATCTATACCTGAGCAACGTTTCCTTAGTGTTAGCATTGACCACCACTGGCATCAAAAGACAACTTGTTGCTCTTACAAACATCAGACAAAGCTTAACCAGGAGATGTGCGAAGTGCTGGCTTGTGGGCCAAATGACAAAAGGCTGGACGTGGTGATGCTTACAGCATAGTGAACTCTCAGTTTAGATCCTTGTGACAATGCAAACGTGAACATTTTTTTAATTAAAATGACTACAAGACACATTTTACTGTCTAGCTAACAATGTCAAGGATGGGATTAAAACTGCTTGAATGCACTACCTATTTAAAATAAATATTGAAAAAGGTCATTTGGGCACTGCTATGCAGAGTACTGCACAATTACTCTATCATCTAGAGGCTAGCAGTTAGAATAACTCAGTGACAAAGAAAGGCCGCCATAATTCACATTGCACGAATTTAAGAATTTTGAGCAGTTAAATAAAATACTTGTGCACAATACTAAATGCCACTTGCATGAATGGATGTATTACCTGAGTAATTTTCAATAAAACAGTTATAGAAAGGCATGCAACTGTAATGCACAAAATGATGCATCTGTTCACCACCTCCTGGCAACAAGTGAACATTAATGCAAGGTGAAAATTCTTAACTAGACTTTGAATCAAATCACATTCTTTTTCTTCAGAAGAGCAAAGAAACACTTCAATCTGTTATTTATGAGTCCTCTAGGCACAACATTGCTGGGAAGCACAAGTTTCTGCATCAGCGCCAGGAACGGTGCAAATGCATATGGATAATCGAGGTTCTTGATGTAGTAGGTTAAAATACAATAAATTACAGCTAGCTCCAGGCTGCCGTTCGAGACCCAAATTATTTCTTGCCTGCTGCCAGCATAAACACACGTGTGCTCGCTGCATGTGTAGACGTGGGGAGCTGCAATCTGGATATCACCACTGGGCAGTGGAGCCTACAAGGATACTTAGAGCCTATAAACATTCGCCTATCAAACATTAAATATGCACAGTATAATGTGAACTGACAAAGTAAAATTTATCAAAAACGTGCAGTACTGCAGATGCAGAGCACAACTCAACCCGAAAGAGCCCAACCATTCTACATCAAGGAAAATTAGAACTGGCTCAAGCTCTCATTAAAGCATGCAGGAAAAAGCAATGAAATGTTATTTTACTGAAAGTAATCAGTATAATACCAATTTTCGTTTGTTTGCTCAACTATATACAACTGAAATGTCACTAAAGGATACTACTGTTTAGCGCGTAATTATGCCCTGTTCCCACAAGATACGCATTAACGAGATTTCACCAGGTAAATTGGTGCAGAATCGCACACTTCATGAGCTGGCTGTGTGCACGTTCCGTCCGGCAGGATGTCTCTTACGGTTTTTGCTTACCTCACCTTTATTAACTTTCAAATGCAATAAATCACATTTAAATTAAATCGTTAAATATAATTTAACAATTTCATCTAATTTCGTTAATTTGTTCCTTCTCTACATTCTGTGGCTTCATGTGTTAATTATCGTGCAGTCTAGCTAAACGGAAGTAGTGAATAAAAAATAGCACCAAAATACTACCATACCTCAATTTAAGCGCATATAAAGTATTCGCAATGCCTCCATCCTTAGTATTATTTCAGGGGAAGAAAATCTAAGGCGACAACATTAAATCGTGTAATGATGTTCCGCTCGACTCGCACCACTGACCAATACAAATGATAATGCTACAATATAAGTGCTGAACAGGAACACAGATGTGAGTAAAAGTAATCACAAGGTGAATGCAGAGAGCTTTCTGGACGATATGTGAAAAGTTTACAAATGAGTGTAATGTTTAGTATCGTTACATTTTAGATGTTTTCTTTGTGAACTAGTAAATTATATTTCACATCACGTACCTTGGCCGCATTCAGTGTCGCGGATCTCTTTGTCCATGGCAACCACTGGGCTGTCAAGTGGGGGCTCTTGCACATGGGACTATACGGTGCGGAGTCTGAAACAAACAAGTGAAAACAAAGCACCCAATAAAACCAATTCTTTCCTGTATGCGCTATGCATTTACCTTTAGAGCAGCCAGGCTGTGATTCTTGCACAGGCATTCAGGCCGATTCATTTTCTATGGAGGCACCTACTGGGACAGTCCTCTCTAAAGCAAAAAAAAAGAAAAAGAATACATATAGATCCCACGCACTGTGGGAATCGATGCAAGCAAAGCCTTCTGTGCTGTTTGCGTTCAGTGGCAATATTTGGCGGTGATGCTGACGGCCTACGACAGTCGTGATGCGATGTTAAATGTTACCTTACGTGCCCCACTTGTGTTTGCCTACGTAGTACACCAAACAGCGAGGCGTGTTTGCTCGAGGCATTGTTGTGCGCCATTGTTCGTATGCTGCAAGCAATTTAGCACTGCCATTCTTCACACGGGCGCATGGCATCGTGGCTGAAATGTTTATTTGCTCGACAGCCGCTTGCGTGTTGTCGTCTTGACGCTGCGTGTTGTCGTCTTGACGCTGCGGTACTGAGTGCAGCTTTGCGTCTGCACGCCTGCATCAGTTGTCATCATGTACAAACTTGCAGGGTGTTTATTTTTCAGAAATAGCAGAAACGTGCCGTTTCATTCTTAAACTAACATTTTTACAGTTTCTCCGCAACTGTTGCCATGTCTAGTAGCGACTTTTCTTTTATTTAAGCGACCCCAAATGAAGCATGCTTTCTGGTGGCGTCTTTCCATTCTTCCACGATCATACTATGTATGCAAGGCGCCACGCGCGAATATCAACTATTATTCATCCGTTTGGTCAGGGCGTTGGCTTTAGAAATTCTCTGTATTATCTTTCCATTGACTATCTCCCCTGTGGAAATTTGCACGTGAGTACAAAAGCGCTGCAGCTTCTACAATGCTTATACCGCAGACTAACGCGTAATTACAGCGCTCCAGAGGTAATTGTGTCGATGGCCGAGGAGTTTCAGAGGACATTGTGGCGACGCCCGCGCAGTTCTTGCTGGAAAGGGCTCACAGACGTCACTCCCGCGTCCCTACTATGTACAAGTACAATGTAATTTCTCGTACACTGCGTACATTATATACATTACGTACTCAACCACTCCCCGACGCCGCGTGCAGGTCAGCGACAGCAGCAGCAGTGGAAAAGCTGAGGGAAGTGGCAAAGAAAGCTTCGCTTTAAAATATTTGATACACTAGGCAATCAAAAAAGCTTTGGCCAACATTCCACATTATACTAACCATATTGCACTGAGGAGAGACTAGATGTGCGAGCTTCCACAGTTTCATGTGACACTGAGGCCTCGAACATCGGTGCCTGGCACATTGCATTGCACCATTGCCTCGGCTGCATTTTTTGTTTCTGAAATTATAGACGCAACGAAACGACATCATTAGTGTTCACAAAGTAATGCAGAGTGCATTGCAGAGCTGCAGGCAAAAAAAAAAAACCGCGTACATAAGCAAAATTCGTGCGAAAGCTATACAACATGTATTCTCTGGAACAACGGTGTATATAATTATACATCATTGTGCGAAATTGGAATGCAAGTTGTAAGAGAAGGGGTGACGTTGCGGTAAAAAGAGAATTGTGTATTCTTCGCAGTTAGTCAATGCTAACCACCGATTCCCATGTTAAATTACTGGCCCGTTTGACTAAAAGAAATTAGAAAAAACACGCATTTTTACCCAAAAAGCGAAGCACTAATAGCGATAGCAAAGCATTAGACCACTACTCAAACTAAGGTACGTAGTTTTACCTGCCGTAACAATAATTATTAGCTTACTAATAACCATGGTGTCACGCGAGCACAGGCATTAATGAACATATCTCATTTGACGACCGCGAACAATCGCTATCAAGTTGACTTGAAGAACGCAGAGGGGAGCGAACGTTTGTTTTGTTGCTCCCTTAAACGCGTCTCCGAACTTTTGAGATTACGCGACCTCCAGCAATACGCGCACCGAAAGAAAGCGGAAATGCAACCACGAACCACCTCGGCTTGCCCGACCTCTGCACACACCGCAGATTACCTCCAGGCCAGGGCGCGGGCAGTCACGCACCACCACAGCATGGCTAACGGAGGGTGCGCGAGGCGAGTTGTACAATACTGAACGATTTCTGTCAAGTACATCAGCCCAAACACGGCGCGAGTACAAGAAACGTATTGTTGAGGTCATTTAGTTGCCCTGACACAACTCATCCCGCCGACAAGCTCAATATTTTAGAAAGGTATAATCCAATATTTGCACAAAATGACAACATCGAATTTAGCTCAATGTAAATCGAAGAGCATAAAGAAGCAAATATATCAACAATAACCTTTTTCAGAAACACTTACGCGCAGCGAGAGCATGCACTATGTCAAATGTTGAATTGCGAACTATAAAGAATTCACGTACTATCCACCCAAAAATAATTTAAAGCAAAAGTTCTGCTTACCGAGATCACATATTTTTCCGTGTGCATTTGGGACGTGGTCACAATAGCCACACCTCACCAGGTTGTCACTTTCCGACAGGCGCAGAATGGTGTATCGCTTGCACTCACAACCCGGCTCGTTGCAGCGACCGCGCAACACACCGAAAAGGTCTCTGCTGCACAAAGGCATGAGGGTGCAGCGGATGGCGCAAGTTCCCAGTAGAAGCGGTAATAACTACTGCAGGCTACAAGTGGTGGCAGCACACAATGGTGATCGGATGGTATCCAAACAAGTCAAATATAATGGCCGTCTCAGAACAACAACAACGACAGGACGACAGCGCGCTAACCACTGCCGCCGGCTCCGAGCCTCCCGCTCCCGCTTAAAATCTTCCCAGCGTGCAACTCGAGCTATCTCGATTGGGCCGAGGAGGAGAGATGATAGCACCGTGGACGGCCGCGCTCCGGTGTGGCTGATGCCTGTTCGCTGCCGCCATGTTAGAAAAAAGCACTTAGAGGCACAAGCAAAAATGAAAAAAAAATGAAAACAAGCAATGAATTACAGAAATAAATGTCAGAGGTGCCAGTGATGTAATTGGTGTGATGGTGGAAGCATTTCGTGTTTGGACAGTGGTAAAGATTTCATTTCTCAGTTGGCGGCTTCACACATTTAACGCTCTTTTCATCTGTCTATGTCTCCTAAAGAGACAACGGAGCGGACGGCGCTCGCTTTTATGTGAGTGTAGCGGCATCATGTTGATTTCACTAAACGTTTGGCGCGTTTCGTGTCTGCTGTAACTTAAATTTGCGGTCGTTGTAATGCCAATCTTCGGCACAGCTTATAATGCCCAAAGAAAGTTGGCAGTGGAATCAGTTGCTACAAGTTTTTAAAACATCCTAAGTGCAATGCAGAATGGTTCGCCGACATGTAGGTTGCTTATTTCAAAGTAGTTACGCCGGTCCCGTAGCGCGTACCGCATCCCCAGCTCCCTCGCCGCGCGTTTATACTTATGTACGCACGCTGCCTAGCTGGTACCGCGTGTCGGCATGGTTTTCTTAGGCACGTGCTTCTTGCACACTAACGATTAACCTCATCTTGAGCGGTTATGGTTGAAGCATGGAACATTTTTGGTTAACAGCATCAAGGCAGTGCAGGGAATGAAACAAACCCGGTTAAAGGAAGAAAATGTATGCAGACAACTGAAAGGTTCTGCACAAGGACATTTTAGTAGACAAGTTGAATTATATTGATATATGATAGAACCATCCAATGTTTTCAACAACCTTTTACTGAAGGACCCACCGCGTTCGTGTGCTTTTCTTCTACTGTTCTTTCTCGCCTCGTACGTGGAATTTGTTAAAAAATATTCATTTTTTCTAAAGAAACTCGCCCGCTTTTGTTTCTCGTGTTGAAATACCGATGTTCCATGCCTGTCTCATGGTGGCTAGAATGCGTGCGAGAGCAGGGGGCTTCCGTCACGTTCGACTGCTGGGTTTCCGCAGGCAGTGCATGCCACATCATTCGATGACACAGTCTTCGTTGCTGATACTTCAAATAAGGCTGTGCGCCAAGTATGGAGGGTCGTCAAAGAACAGCGCGCAGATGAACTTGCAAGTGCGATCGTGCTAGATTTATTTGTTGGTTTGAAATCGTGAAAAATGTAACTGCTTGGCGGACAGAAATTAAGACCGAATACAGCCCGAACTGCCGAAGTCCTATACGCTTGTAATAACCAGATCATAAATGCAGAACACGAACACATTAGGATACATTTATCAGCAAACGTCCAATCCATGATGTAGGTCTCCTCACTGATGCGCTGCAGTGTTCTTTGGAGGTTAAATTCTAAAGGTTGCAAGGCGCTTTGCGCTGAATTAACCTCTAAATCCGTCAATTTTTATTCTTGTAACCTATAGATGTATATATACGTAACAACATTTAATTAAAACATCAACATATTTCGCATGTAACCTTTATTTTATAAGTTACTCGTGATTAAAGGTTACCATAAAAGGTACCGTGCTAAGAGTGTAAGAGCAAACCCTGACGCCGCATGTATTGTGAAGTAGATGACACAGCACGTTGTAATTTCGCACGTAGTTGTGAGCGTGTTGTACCAGAAGCCCAGATGCAGATGTCATCTGCATGTGTCTTTGATGTCTAAGAAAACAGCGGCGACGAGTCAACGTTTTTCATGTTCCACTGTCGTAATGAGGTCAATGACGCTGTCAATCGAAGAACGACCCCGCCAAAACCGGCCATCATGTCCGGGATAAAGACCATTTCTCTCCAGAAACCATTCGAGCCTCGCCAGGACCGTTCGTTCCATAACGTTTCCAACAGAGCTGGCTAATGCAACTGGCCGGTATGAGGTAAGCTCATAAGGAGTCTTTCCAGGCTTCAAGAGAGTAACCAGGTGGCTGATCTTCCACTGCTCCGGAACAATACCGGAAACCAATGTGACATTGTAATAATTGAGCAGCGCAGTGCGAGCAGCCCTGCCGAGGTGAGAGAGAGACGAGTACGAGATCCCGTCAGGGCCAGGGGCAGATGAATGCCGACACGACACAAGAGCAGCCTCTAATTCAGGCATCGTAAAGAGCAAGTCGTAGTGGTCACTTGGGGAAGGCGGCGCAAAAACTTCGAATTGGATTGAGTCTGGCTGAGTTGTGCCCACAATCATTTTGCAGAAGTCGTCCGCTACCTCTACATCAGTGCGGCGTTGGTAAAGGGCCTGAGCATTGAAAGGGTACCTTTCTTGTAGGGGAAAACGTAGGCTCCTGACTACATGCCAAATACGTGACAGCTGCTCGCGAGGATCCAGTGATGAGCAGAACTTTCTCCAGCGCTTCCTTCCTAATTTCTCGAGATGGTGCTTTATTTGTCGTTGAGCTCGGCGACAAAGGACGAGATCCTATGTGATTTCGTCTTTCTTTATTTCCTTTCAGCGCGCCGTCGGACTGCGCGTAACCTCTCGAATTCCACGTCGATAGGAGACCCCGCTGTAGGTGCACATATGTTCCGCGTGGCCTCACCGAGGGCGGACGCGATCAAGTTTTCTATTTGGCTTGGTGACTCAAGATCCGCACAGGAATTATCCACTACTATCTTAAAAGTGGGCCAGTCTGTGCACCGCACATGAGACGAAGTGGTAGGTGCGAACCACTTCACGCAGATATACGTTGGTATGCGATCACTGCCATGTGTTTCCACATCACTGAAACAGCTAACAAAGGACTCTAGTCGTGAAGAAACAGACGTCAGGTCCAAGCAGCTACTATAGGACTTACCACGCAGAAACGTAGGAGAGCCATCGTTAATATTGACGAAATCCTGTGAGTGCATAAAGTCGGACAGGGCTTTGCCTCGGTTATTCATTACTGCACCTCCCCATTGGGGGTGATGAGCATTGAAATCGCCCACAATAAGATGAGGAGCTGTACAACTCTGGATTGCTGAAGACAGGTACGAAAAATCAAAGTTATCTCTGGGTGGAATGTAGCCGCCGAGTATCGAGAAGAACCGTCCTTTAAGCGTTAACGTCAAGCAAATGTAGAGATTCGTGTTATGGGGCTGGAGGGCATGGCGGTAGTGTGAAATATCTCGGCGTATGCACACTAATACCTTGCTGGTTTCATCAGCTTCTCGAGACCACAGCAATACATGTCCAGAAAGGTGCAAAGCAGAAGGCATGTTGGGCTCACATATCACAATCACAGGAACGCGGTATTTCTGGACACGCTGTCGGAAGTCACTCAAGCGACCACGCAGGCCTCAGGTATTCCACTGCATCATTACACTGCGATGTATGTGCATCGACACAAAGGGCTGTGTGGTAGCGCCATAACGAATTACTGCAGTGCCGCCAACAGCGGCTCAATTGCGTCCAAAAACTGAACAACAACCCTTGCTGTTGGCATACTGAGGCCTGAAAGCAGCGTGCGCATGGAGTGCACAAGTGGCTTCAAAAGAAAGTTCACCTGCTGGCCTTCCGACTTGTCCATATCGTCCGCTGGAACGGCATGGAATGTTGGACACATTGGTTCGACAATCTTGGATGACAGAGTAGGTGATTCCACATCATAGGAGGTGAATAATATATCCTCATCTTTCTGAACCAATGTGGTAACATGGGGCGCTGCAGCAGGCGGCGTCTTATCATTCTGTGGCTCAAGACATTGAGCCAATGGTGCTGAGAGTTGCTGTGACGGTGGCTGAGCCAGAATATAGTCGGATACAACTTTAGAAAAAAGGTGAGGCCCTGCCCAGATGACCGAAGCCACGAAGTCACCAGCCGTCCGGCGCATGACGTCGGTCCAGAGTGCGCGCCCATTGGTGGATGCTCGTCTGCATCCGCCTCGGAGGAGTAAACGCCCCCTTTTTTCTAAAGTTGTATCCGACTATAGTGGCGTATGACTCTGGGCGTCGGTGTCGGGAACGACGTTTGCGGCGACGAATAGACGCGGCCGCTTCTTGAGTCTTTTACCATCTTCTTAAGAATGAGCCTCTCGTTCTTCATCATAGGACAGTCTTTAGCCGTCGCTTCATGAACGCCGACGCAGTTGGTACACTTGACAGTATCCGTCTTGCAAGTATTATGCTGGTGTGAGCTTCCGCATCGACGGCAGGATATCTCGTTTCTGCAAGCAGCACTCACATGGCCAATCTTGTGGCATTTGTGGCAATGCAAATGCAATGAAAATTTTGCACGTATCGACACTACGCGTCGCGCATGTCACATTGCGTGACTAGTGGCACGTTTGGATGGTGATGATGTTGATGACGTATCAGTGTCCCTTTTGAAGCGGGGCAGTGACAGGCTTTCCTGATTATATACCTGATTATATCAAGCATACCTGCTTGATATATTCAGGTATGCTATTCATGCATCAAAACGGCAAGTTGGGCCAGTTGATTGGGATTCATAGTAGGATTCGTTAAAGCGCAACACAAGACAAGGACAAAAGAAGGTATAAAGCACCGTGTCATCGTTTTGTACTTTCTTTTGTCCTTGTCTTGTGTTGCGCTGTAACTAACTTTACTATGATGCTATTCATGTTTTGCATTCTGGCATTTATATACATCAGTAATCTTCTTTATCCTCCTCCTGACAATCCATTTATTTCGTAGTCAATACCCCAAAGTGGGTAGAAAACGAGAAGAAAGGGGGTTAACGAAGGGGCCCGATTTTTATTAGTCATATCATAAGAAGCCAACAAACGTTCACTCCAAGGACAACACAGGGGAAATTACTTGTTCTTAATAAATGAAATAAAGAAAAGATAAATAAATGGAAATTAAAGTGGATGAAGGAACAACTTGCTGCAGGTGGGAACCGAACCCACAACCTTCGCATTTCGTGTGTGATACTCTACCAATTGAATCTAGCAGTAGTTTGGTAAGCTGATGTAGGAAGTAATGATAATGCAGGGCCAGTGAAGGCCGCTCTCAGTAGAGTGTCAGGCATTTTGATCATGAATAATCCCTTACGTCCAGGCACTCGAAGTAACCTAATTAAATTTATGTTGGCAGTCACGACCATTCGAACTTGGGCCGAGTTCGTTAACTTAGCATCAAGATGTTAACCTAATGCAGGTCGTGCCTGAGCCCACACGATGCTCTAGTGTCCTCGATTTGTTATTGACTGGTATTCCCGAAGCAGTTGGCCCCATTTCTTGTCTGGAAAGTTTCAGTGACCATAAGTTATTGGCTTTACAGGTTAATGCTCCGTTACCACTTGCAGGCATAGCTGTCAAACAAATCCGCGATTATAATAAGGCAAACTATGTTGATATTAACATTGATCTAACTACGCGTTATAGTGATACATTGCTACACTATTTTTCCTGTTGTTCAGTTAATGAAAACTGGGTGCTTTTTAAATACGCTCTTGTTGCGTTAGTTGATAAGTACGTTCCTTTAATTACAATAACTAATGATAAGTCTAAACCATGGTTTAACAAGCATCTTCGTACTGTGCGTTACCAAAAAAAAAAACCTACTGTATAGACGAGCTAAAAATTCGAGCTGACCTACTGAATGGCTTGTTACAGAGATTACCTAAAGAATTACTGCACCGAAATAATCGGAGCTAAAAACAAATATTATTCACATGATCTACCCTCCCTTCTTAAGGTAGACCCCTAAAGGTTTTGGCGAGTGATTGCTCCTGATTGTCTCACCCACAACGTAACGCTCCTTAGTGATCATCAGACAGTGATGTCCGATCAACAATCTGCGTTTGATCTTAGCAGATTCTATACAGCAGTATTGACCATTTAAGATCATTCCCGAGTGCCCATTGTTCCTGATCTTGATTTGTTCCTGATCTTGATCTTGATTACAGCAAGAGGGATAGGAAAACTAATCTCAACGTATGATCTTCCACAGCATAGATAACGTAAATTCTAAGATACTAAAAAATACCTTGTCCACATCTCTAGCGAAATCCTATGCATCCTTTTCACGCAATCGTTATCATTAGGAGTGCTCCCGAATGACTGGAAGGTTGGCAAAATAGTCCACGTGTTCAAACGTTCTCACTAATTGCATCTGTTGCAGATTGCTCGAACATATAATTGCATCTAACATTTTTAACCACCTCGAGTCTTAAAACTTCTTATTTAATAATATTCGTGGGTTCAGAAAATCATTTTCGTGTTCCCCACAGCTATTTGAATTCACATCCGACTTGCATTTTAAGATGGATAATAACCTTCAAACTGATTATATCTTTCTAGATTACTCTAAAGCATTCGATTGTGTCGCACACTCTCGGCTCCTTTCAAATTTATCTTTTCTTTCACTTGACTCACAAACGCTATCTTGGCTTCGAAATGTTTTGGCATTTCGTAGGCAATTAACAGTAGTAAATTCATCTTCTCCTCCTGATGTAGCTTCTGGCGTGCCACAAGGTAGTCTTCTGGGTCTCCTGCTCTTTCTAATTTACATTAATGACTTACCGTCGAACATTTTCTTCTTCATGCGTCTATTTGCCGATGATTGAATTATATATACAGCTATTAAAAGTCCTGATGACTTCATCTGCCTTCAAAACGATCTTAACCAAGTCCATTCCTGGTGCTGCAATTGACTAATGACCCTCAACTCGTCAAAGTGCGTTATTGTTTCATTTTCTGGTAAACAATCGCATTCAAACGTTTCCTACTCAATAAGCAACTCTCCAGTAGCTTGGGCGCAGTCATATATGTACCTGGGCTTAAATCGCACGTCTAGTCTTTCATGGAAAACCCATAGCATTAGCACATACGCTAAGGCATCACAAACACTAGGTTATTACTTCGAAACCTACGTCACTCACTGCTAGCCTACGCACATTACCTGTTGTATACTTCGTCTTTCTGCAGCTTGAATTCGCCTCATCAATTTGGTCACCTCATCAAGATTACCATATTTCAATGTTAGAAGCAGTGCAAAACAGAGCCGCCAGATTCATTTCATCCAACTACGGCCGGTACTCTAGTGTAACTCGAATTAAAGCAAACATATCCTTTCAAGCATTATGCACCCGTAGAACAATCGCACTGTTGTGCCTGATACAGAAATATATTCACGCCAGAACACGACACAAATTGCCCCTTGTAACCACTCTACATACTTCTAGACGTCTTCATAATCATCTCACCTTCAAGTGAATGTTTGGTAGAACCAACGCTTTTAATTCCACAGCGTTGCCACAAGGCATTGCATTGTGGAATGATCTTCCTGAGAGCCTTGTTTCCATCGCTAACCATGAAACATTCCGCGAAGATTTGTACACTCACTTCCTGTAAAGTTGTGTTTAAGTACTGTATATAATTTTTATAGTCATTAACAATGTTCATTTGTTCCTGTTTATACTTTATGTAATTTTGTTGACTTCCTCCCCATCACTCAATGTTCTTACTGGAACCCGTGGTGTACTTATAAATAATATAAATAAATAAATATAAAATGAAATGCATGTAGAAGAGTACCACTATTTGTAGGGAATGATGAGCATAAAGAATCCGTTAATGTGACTACCGTCGATATCAATGAATTTAGAATGCATAAGGCTAACACAACAGCTAGAAATTTAGCTAGAAATATGAATAATACTTCCTGGATGCTAATTGAGAATGACCAGTCTAGAGCAGGAGCGAAAATGCCAATTCCACATTTTTCTCCACACTTGGAGGCGTCTGTTGCAAGGATCGTATTAATAGCTGAACTCAATGAATGGTCTTGAAATAATCTCCATTAAATATATTATGAGAGAGAAGCGTTGCGTTGTTCATATGTGAAAGCTTTAAAGTTAGAATTTCTTCTTCTTCATATGCTTCTTCTTCTTCATCATCGTCTCAATAATAATAATAATAATAATAATAATAATAATAATAATAATAATAATAATAATAATAATAATAATAATAATAATAATAATAATAAACTTACGCACTTTGATGCAGACTCGTCAATGGCCAAACGTCTTCTTTTTATATGGCAACTAGCGGCGTCCCTCAAGAATCAGTATTAGGACCACTTCTTTTTTTATTATTTATGAATGACGTTTTTTTCGCACTTACAATTCTCCATTTATTCTACATATCGATTGCATCGAGATTTTGAAGAAAATTTTTACTGTTGATGACTGTCGCATCCTGGAGATTTCCTTCTTTCTTTTCTAAGTAGTGCGAACATAATAACCTCATATTGATATGCTAAAACAAAGGTCATGACTTTCACCGGCAAAACAACAAGCATTTCTTTTCTTATTCTGTAGATTCTATACCTTTGTCTAAGGTCTGTGAGCTTAGTGATTTCTGCTTTTTGATACGAACTGGAACAACTATGAATTCCTCCACGTCTGAACAATCATCCCTGTGGTAGTTGCCAAGATAGGAGGTTCGTAGGTGTGCGCTCTCTTGGCTCTGTTTGCAGACTATCGCAGGTTGCATACAATAGTCTGTCTTCCTCAACTCGAATGCGCGTCGATCGTCTGGAATGGCATATCTAGATCCAACAGTGACGTCATAGGTTGAGTCCAGAAAAAGTTTCTGAGCATACAGTATATCACCGCTTTGCTAACATCGAAGCTGGACCTTGTTCTAGCACAGTTCGATTATTGTCATTACCCTTGCTTAGTGGACGTATTGACACTGATCTTCCGTTTCTTTTCAAACTTCTTCATGGTATCCTCACCTGCCCCAAACTCCTCCCTTCTATCATGTTTCTTACTCCTCGCAAGATCGCCAAGGAACATGGACCTTTTCATGTCCCTGCCTGTAATCACGAACACTCAACCATCCAAAGAATACTGAGTCTTTATAATGATCACTTTCATGATCTCGATATTTTTCATGACTCGTTGTCATTGTTCTTTTCCGAGTTTTGCGTTGTTGTGTCACATTTTCACACATTCTTCAACTGCCCTTCTCCTCCTTTTTGTTGCATCTTCTTGTTTTTGTTTCCTGTGCCTTGTTGTATGTACAATCTTCTTTCCAAAATGATTCTTTTATTTATTCTCTTTTTTCTTTGCTCATGTTCGCCTGCCGTGTTTTGTTTAATTTATACGTTCACCCGTACTCAGAATTTATGGTTGTTTCTGGGCAAAAAAATTGATTGATTGACAAGGTACGTCTGCGGCTACTCCAACCTAAGTGCACTTTTTCACAAGCTAAGTAGAAGTAAACATCACAGACCGGCGCTCGAAAACATAATGAGCAGGAAAAACAATGATAAATAGGAAAAATTGAAGAAATAAAAATAGAGGGACGCCAACGAGGAGAATGCCTGCTAACGACCATTTCGAGCATTCGTTTGATTGCAGAGCGGTAAATGTGGAAAAGTACGGCTTCAGCATATTTTTACTTCGCTATATGAGAGATTAGCTGTCCATTGCGAATGTTTCCAAGCTCTACTTGGAACCCGTGATTTTGTTTCTAACGTTTTGTGTTTGCAATTATTTACTTGCACACGCTGGAATTGAATGTTACGTACTGCATCAATTAGTTGTCCGGCGTGATTATCGCCGGACGACTTGACAATACGTTGTGTTTTGTGCGTAGGTAGATAAACAAACAATAGAGAAACAAAGAAGTTTAATAAAAAATTAAATAAATAAATAAAAGAAACCTCTGTAGTGCCTGCGGTGGGGTGCTTCAATTGTGCTTCTACCGTTTCGATTTTCACAGGGTATGAAAGCTGCCATATGTGGCTTTCCGGTGGGCAGGGGGACCCTCGGAACGACCCAGTCGTTTTATGTAATGAATTAGTTCCGTGTAGCCAAGCAAAACATATGCTTCACAGTGCACACAGGCTAGGATATCTCCGCAGCACTTGTATGGCGCTGTGAGTGGCTCACCCGTATCACAAATACCGCAGCTTAATGGACAATGAAAGCAAATCTTAATAATATCGATGACTGTAGCTTTGCTTCTTATATGAGAGCTCAGGAAAAGGCTACTGATAGTCAGATACGCTGCAGTAATATCTTCCCGTTCGCAGTTTAGGCATCCTGACTTCTTCTCTATCGGCGGCTAATCAGAGATAAATGTTCCAGGTAAACATACACACCAGGCATGTACTTCTAATGCCGTCATTCCTGCAGTGAAGCGTCGTTTTAGACTACTCAGTCGTTGAACAAGGCATATCACTATTACCGTTCGGTATCAAGCTAATGTTTTTAGTCAATCTGTTGATCGGTAAACAGTTTGCGGCATTTTACCGATACGAAAGACGACGCCGTTAACCGGGTGTGCCCGTCGGGCGCGCACGTGCTCTGTTCGCTCATTACCCAAATGAGAGCGACAGACTTTCAGCTGCGTCCGACGCGGGGGCAACCAGGAGCACTTGATGCGCGTTTCGAATCTCTGTGGGAAACGTGACCAACGGGCCCCCGCAGCCGTTGGCAAAACTTTGGCTGTCGGCGCTCATTGTGTAACAAACTTTTGTGACCATACGCACGTACCTCCTTTTCTGTGACGGACACGCAGAAGGGAATATGCAGATGAGGCTGTCTCTAGTAAAAATGAATTAAGAAGTCAGTAGATTATCTACAGAGAACTTTCAACCAGATCGCATTTTTATGTACTTATCATCTTTACGGTATAAAATATATATTGTATCTAAACAAAAGTTGTTTTGATCAAAACGTGATTTTGATCCAGTCATTATACATTCGTCGAGAGAAAATGCAAATCCCTGCGTTCACAGGCTGCCTACAGAACGCCTGCGCAGGCCTCACAGAAGAACGTCTATTGACATTTCTTCGTCCGTGGAAATATTTCAGGGAGGAGCATGAACGTGTAGGCTACCAGCACATGCAGTAGGCGAATTGTCGAAAAAATATGAAGATCCGCACAAATTCGCTTCTCTGCACAATAGATGCGCTGAATAGCAAACAATTCATGTGCGCACCATTTGATGCCGCCATCCCTGTATCCCTCACTCACTTCTTTCCCATTTTACAGGCAGCAAACAAAGTTCAAAGCCTGCTGCGAGTGTGAGATATGGGCAAGACAGAAGCTATGCAGGGTGTCCCACCTAACTTTAGCCAGTGTTTTAAATTGCTCAAACGCCACGCATCTGAACAGAAGCAAAGTAATATTGTTTGCCGTGTCTTAGAGATACTCAAACTATATTTTTTCATTCCGCCTAATTAGTGAATTAGTCGTAATCGATTAATAAATTCTCAAATAATACATTTAGCTGAGTCAATGGGAAAATTGTAGAGCGACATGAAAAACTCCGGATGCATCTTTCTGTTGCTCAATACGCGCTACATAAAAGTGTTTTTCCAAGTGTGAAAGAAGCCCCAAAATGCACGCAAAATTGCTCTGTGACTTGCCGCTCGAGACACTTTGCGTACATTCGCGAGATTCTTTCACGCTCAGAAAAACACTTTTATGTAGCGCGTATTGAGCAACAGGAAGCTGTGTCTGGAGTTGTTCATGTCGCTCTACAATTTTCTCATTGACAGTTTCCATCTAACTATAAAATTTGAGAGGTCGAATAAATAATTGAGACTAAGTATCTAATTAGGCGGAATTAAGGAAAAAAATAGGTTGAGTATCTCCAAGCGACGGCAAATAACATTATCTTTGTTCTGTCCAGCTACGTGGCCTCTGCATATTTCTAAACTCTGGCGAGTCTCCTCACCCTTTAGGTGAGGAGACTCGCGAGGCGCGATCGAAAAGTAGCCACCACGCGCGTCCAGCGGTCCGGTGACGACAGCGGGTGTCTATCGACGGGACAATGCAACTTGAGTTAGAGCACAGCCAAGAGCTTGCGCCGACGAGGAACGCGCCGATTACTCGGGCTACCAGAGAACGGCGTCTTCACGCGTCGTCGCGTCGCTCCGTCGAGGTGATGCCCTCCACCCTCACCACGGTGACCCACTTTCGCGCGTCCCTCAATCATTTCGGATTTCCCGCGGAGTGCCGGTTGCTATACCAACGGAAGATAAAAAATTTTTCTGTCTTCAAGTTCCGTCGTGCCATCGATAGGCAGTCGCTGCCGTCAGGGGATCGACGGGTGAGCAAGTTGGTACTTTATCTGGTCGATCGCGCCTCGCAAGCGAGCCGAAAAGTGTCCCCACCCAACGAGTACATATCTTACACCGTGGGTATGGGCTATCAGGTGTAGGGCAACCTGAATGCGTAGGGATGGCTATCCCTTAGTGGACTTCGCATATCGCCCGACAAGGGATGCCCGTGGCAATGGGAGCTACAGGAAAAACAGCTACGCAGTTACTCTCGACAGTAACGTGATATTACAGGGAACAAACTTTGTGGTTAACAAAGGAGCTTGAGAAGAACGTAAACACTACTCAAACAGCGATGGAACGAAAAATTGTAGGCGTAAATTTATATGGCAGAAGTCGACAATATGGATTAAAGAGCCAACGAGGGCATATCTGGTATATTAGTTGAGATGAAGGGGAACAAATGCAGTTTGGCCGGCCATAGCCAGAGGTGGGTGTCGGAATGGACGCCAAAGGAATGGAAATGCAGTCGAGGACGGGAGAGAATCAGGGGGTGGGATGAAGGTAAAGAATTGGCAGGCATAGGAGGGAGCCTATAGACACAAGAAAATTCCAATTGGAGACCACTAAGAGAGGTCCTCATTGTAAAGTGACCATAAAATGGGCTGATGATGATACTCATAAAGACGTTGGTTTCGCTTGAATCTATATATTTATCTGTTTACTCCGCACCATCTCGACCATTGCCGTTTTTTACGCGACAAAATGTGGACAGCAAGAAACATTATTATAATGAATCCTGATTTGTTTTTCGCTTTAATTGCTCATAGCAGCCGAGACGAGCGCACATATCTATTGCGACTGCTCATGAAGACTTCCACGCTTGGGTCTTCAGTGTTACTTCAGTAAGAAATACAGACTGCTTGGATTTTCTGCGTCAAGAACAGTCTTTAGTATACGCTTATTTTAGGTAGGTGAAATCAATAGCATTTAAATGTTTTAAACGTCAACAGAAAAACAAACTTACCCTCTTTATCTCGCCTTTGTTCGATGATGTCGAGCTCGATGATATGCACATGATATTTATAACAACGACTGCTAGGTTTAAAACAAATAAGACGTACGTTCTCCAAATTTAAACGACCTCTGAGATTTCTTGATGTTACTCGTCAGGCTTAAATTTCGTTGTGATTGGGTGAGATGCAAGACATTGATAAAGTATTAAATTTTTCTCATTCCTTTCTGCAACACAACAGTTGCCCAGAGGCAGCTAAGTTGCTCATTTAATATTATGTTGCTCCGCAAGGGACAGCCTAAACGCCGGCATTTTTTTAACCTATCAAATTCGTCACTGACAGTTGCTTGTGAGCACTGTCGTCTGTGTGCTGTTCTTGGCAGCTGACCATGTGACCCCGTGTGGATCTGAAAAGTGCAAGAGCATTGTATTCATTTCTTTGGGGGGCAGTTGTGGTTCTCATCGTTTGACAATGCCTGTAGCGGGCATAGCACTGCACGGATTACTGCGCTGCAGGGTAAGTAAACGGCACGCGATGTGATTTCGTTTCGCGACAGTACTAAAATACGAACGTGCGGTCCGAAGGGAGGAGGCACGTGTGAAATAAGTGGGCAGGAATCTCGGACACTGCCAATTGGTCTTAGGATTCTCTGTCGCGTCTCATCACTTGGGCCCGAATTTCTGGAGGACTCTCGACGATCTCGTTAACGTAATGCGTCTGGTAACGCACTTAACGTCATTGACGGTCCCTCGGTGTCATTGCACTCGCAAAGCAAGGAACTCTTGACCGGACACATCGCGTAATGGGAAGTTTTGCGAAATGGGCAACGGAGAAAGACTGTGCACTGGTTCCTGAGCGCATCAAGTAATTAATCATGATGTCGGGAACAAAGTAAAATACAAACGTGTGAGCAACTTCGTGCAAAGTGCGAAGCACTGATAGCCACAGTTGGCCCACTATTTAGAACTGTTTCTCGTGATTATTCTTCGTTCTGCAACTCTGTTCGTCATCTATACTACCAGAGGAGTTTATTGACACATTATTGTGCAAGGTGCACTTGGCTTACAAGTAGTTACGTAGCATTGGTACATCTTAGAAAAAATTATGATACAAATAATCGATGATGATTGTCGAAGACAGCGTTAGTTCCTTTGAAATCCGCTGAATTTGCATTCAGTGTTCATACTTCCATTTCGTAATTGATCCGGAGCCAGAGATTCCCGCCGACGGCGTGTGGAGGGTGGCGTGATACGCCGTGACATGCGCGCTTACGCAAGGGGAACTGAGCTGGCTCGGCAAATTTCCACCCGAATGCGCGCCTCGCCGCAATATTCGTCACATTTCTTAACAAGCCACTCCCTACATTCCCTCACATTGGCACCCTTCTCACCACGTTCACCCACGAACTCGTTTACACTGTACCATCTTCAAGCTGTATCGTTAGAAGCGCGACCAACCGCATAAAGGGTCATGTGCTGATACACTGAAGAATCTGATCATCACAAACAAGATATCTTCTAATAGAAAAGAAGTAAATAACTATGAGATAACCGGTGAAAGGCGTTGTCAAAACAGTTGTCAGAATAAACCTGAACCGTGATACGAGTCTTCTACTCAGGATCGGCTCAGAATCGGGGTCAAGAAGCAGCGCGAAATGACCAGCGCTATTAGCTAATTATAAATGCAAAAATAAACATTACGAAAAATTGAGAATAATGCGTAATTGAGAACCTATTCCAGCTAAATTTAACTTGCTTAATATTTAATAAAAATTAGAAAGACAGATATTATGTGGGCGTTTCAGGATGTTTGCCATCTTAGTGTAGGTATGCCTTACTGCTGCATCGCGCCCGTAGCGCAAAGAACGACAGGTGGGGTCCCGATTAAGGTGGTGGTCCCACTCCTGAGGCGGCAGGAACACTCACTTTTCAGCAATTTTCGAGCAAACGCTTTGGCTCTTCTGCTTATCTTGTAAAGCTGGGTCGCACTTGCAACCATATATTGAAAGACCTAGCCGCAGTTACAACACTGTGACTTGCGTTGTAACTTCAGGACATATTTGTGCATTTCCTAGACGTGACTAAAGAACGTTGCATCTTTATTTTCTTGATATTTCGCATTTGAAGATAGTCAAATATAGCAACTTGCATTGTAAACAGCCCGCCAACTATTTGCTAAAGGAAGCGGTGTTTTATAGACAGCATAGCTCACTTAAACTTTCACTTAGGATACAGCTTTTCAGTTATGTGTGTTTACTACT
The DNA here is from genome assembly GCF_038994185.2 of Dermacentor albipictus. Taxonomy (NCBI): domain Eukaryota; kingdom Metazoa; phylum Arthropoda; class Arachnida; order Ixodida; family Ixodidae; genus Dermacentor; species Dermacentor albipictus. Next base: position 10,359,019 of record NC_091826.1, read on the forward strand.
TTTCCTAAAGATGCGACCGCAATTAGGTAATATACGCAATACTCGGTCCCGCATGTGGCCATTTTTGCAGGAAGGTACTAAAGCCATGAGGCTGAGGTTCTGGATTTAGAAATTAGATGCCTCGATTCAACATCTAAACGTATTTTTTTTTTCAATTAGGCAAGTGGTAACGTCGTAGCAGATGTATGAACTTTCTATTCATTTTTCTTTGTGAATATCAATAAAGTCAAACTGCACCTAAGTCTTAGCACGCGCCACTTAAAAAATTGCAGGCATGGTCTATATCTGTATGCTTATAAACATGAATTGCAGTAAACTCTGCAGAAAAACCGAGAAAGGGATATTATTTTCAACGTTACAGAGAAATTGTTTGCATGAACCCACAAATGCAACCTGAAGGCATCAATGTTGCCGGACTCGGGACCCTCGTCATGTAATATACGAGAACAAAGTGAACTGAGGGGCCCTATGTTTATTAATCACATCCTAAGAAGCTAACAACAAGGACACCAAGGAGCATGTGTATGTTATTTAACCATTTGCAGTCACCCAGATAGATCACGTACTCGTGACGCCTGCGACAGAAAGAATGTTCCGCATCCGCCGCCAAGGTTTGTGAGTGGTCACGCTAGCTAACACTCCCACGGTTAGTTCACGTAGTAAAACATGAATACCGCAGAAAGTGGATGGGAAAACGGCGTCGGGGTAGCTCAACCAGTAAGAGCATCGCACGCTTAATGCGAAGACGAGTTCGTCTCTCGCCTGCGGCCAGTAATTTCTTTTTCATCCACTTTTCTTTAAATTAATTTATCCCTTATTTACCTCAGTTAGTAAGTACAATTTCCTCTATGTTGGCCTTGGTGTCCTTGTTGTTGGCTTCTTATGATATGATTAATAAAGATGGGGCCCCTCGATTCCCTTTTTCCTCGTTGATTATTTATATAGCCTATGCATTACGAGAGCGATGAGCCATTGCTGCTGATAATGATAGTTTTTGTTGACGGAGAACAAACATCCATGGAAACGTAGCCATTAACAGCTTCGCTGTGAAAAATGCTGCTCTTCATTGTTTCTTCGGACGTATCTAAGTCCTTAAGCATTTCTGCGCCTCCTTACTCGTCATGCGCGCGTGGTTTCCGGAGCACTTTTCACACAACTGGCCTAAGAAACTTTGGCCACTTCCTTCGAATGTGCTACGATACTGGCTGCTTGGCCCTCTTAGACTTCGCTAACTGCACCTGACAGCGTCTATGCACTGTAGCTGTCACACTCGAGGAGCATGCGCGATGAGAAGCACGCGCAGGTGAAGGAAAGGTACAGGTACTCGGTCTTTTCAGACGGGCTAGCTCGCAGGAATGATGGATTCGACATAGGTCTTGTACTTTGGTTTCTCTTGCGAGAACCAACGTATTCTTTAATGCATCCGCGCGGGTTGCCACGCATCGTACTATAGTTCAATAACTGGGTGCAGGCTTTCTTCGTAAAGGAGCTGCATGAGTGACTTGTGGAACTTGTCCATAATCAAGCGTTCGTAGTATGTAGACTGCTCATTTACGCTTTCATTTATGTGGCCTTTATCGTTGGACAGAGCCATAGCCAACACATTCAGACTACACCTTGATCACTGTGAACCAACGTAGCTCAAAGAACTCTGCACGAAAACGAGAGAATGCAGCCTCGGACACAGACGCGGTGGTTGTGTCGTGTTCCGCGTGCACGGCCGTGATAGAACACGAGCACTGGGCTCGCATTCCAGCGCGGCCGTTGACTGCGTGGCATTCTTTCCACTACCGCGCCTCATAACGATCAGTGAGCAACTCGCCGAAGAGTCCGTTCTGTTTATGAATTTGGCCTGGTCTACGGCCGCAATGCCGAGGGGCGCTCACCTGGCTTTGGCTGTATAAATACACGAAAGCAGTAGCTGGGTCGAAGCAAGCCACCCTTGCTTGTAGAGAAAGGATGTGAGTACGAGAAAAATAAAACACGTTGGAATGAAATTGGCCACAAGGAAATCTAATGCGGCACATACGGAGTATCTGCTGGGGAAACAACCCGAAAGTGACCAGATTCCGCCAAAGTACGAGTAGTACGAATAACATCGGCTGCTGTGGTCGCTGGCAGTAAAAGGCATAGGATCATTCGCCCATATTGTGCTGGAATTCTCCGTCTTTCTCTACAGAAGAAAAGCCTCTTTTCAAGCACTGCGCATCTCTTTTTGATCCTATAAGCCTTTACGGTGAGCGGAGCAGCTCGGCAGCTCAAGCAAGGGCGCTTCTTATCGTATTTGTGCAGCTCCACTTAAATTGAATGACCAGGCGGAACGCGAGACCTGTTTGATGCCAGCCTGGTGGAATATTGTGCATTAATACAACATATCTATTGTCTTTTCTTTTAGTACAAGGTTGCGCATGAGGCACACGTGCGGCCCTTATGCGTTCTTTTTTTCTTTAAGGGGGTAGGGTGTCTTGGAGGGATGAGGAATAGCGTCTCAAACTAGGAACTCGGTATCGGCACTTGGAAGCAGTCATGTCGACAATACCGCGCGTTTATCGCTAGGTGGATGGGACGAGAACTGACAGAAATGCGACTAGGCGAAAGAAACCAAACAAGGCCGACGCTCCCGGCTGGATGGGGCAGCTGGCAGCTTGTTTTTCCAAGTTATGTTTTTCCTTTCTTTCATTTTCTCTTTCTTCTGTCTTTCGCTTTTTTTTTTCTTTTTTCACTCGTGGCACTGAAGTCCCGTCTTATTTTGCTCGGAAATAAACGAGGCATCGCCGAGTACAGTAGGCTGAAGAGATTGCACTCTCTTGGGATAGTGCATGTGCGGTTCTTTTCGTGCTTTTTCCCATTTTTTGGCTACAGGCAAGCGAGAATGGTTGTACGCAATTGACACAGAGAGTCAGACAGGCAGTCGGACCGACAGGCAGTCGGACCGACAGGCAGACAGACAGACGAACGGACGGGCGCATACTTGAATTTGGTTCCATCGTTCTTTTCTATGAGTTGAGGTTTTGTGCTATAAAAAAACAGTTCTCGAGTGATTAATTCTCTCTTCAGCGGCTGCAGCACCTAGAAACTACTTAATCTATTTACTACTGTGGGCTCAGGGCAGTATGGTAACTCCGGCATCGGAACGAGCAGTCGAAAAAGCGGAGGACATAGTGAGACGTGGAACGCGAGCGGTGGTTCGGGGCTTGGTTGGGCGCTCTGGCGCGCCGCCCGTCAGGCCTGGGGACTGAGGGACCACGCCTCTCCCACACTATTAGGATTTATTACTGTGTGTACCACGAAACTGATAATGCAACCTTCACACTGACGCTGTATAACGCTTAAAGTACTGATGAAACTAAAATTTTGTGAATGAAGCACGTGCCTTCCCTAACAGCGAGAAACAGCGAATATGCTTCCTTCACTAACCGAGTGCAATACCAAGCGATGCTGAGATTCGACGCCGAACGTTGAACATGGAAGAGACACGTGCCTCTACTAAAGAGAGAGAGAGAGAGAAAGATACGTTTATTATATGAAACAGTGTCCCGAGCGAGGCCCGGTATCCCCCTAAGGTGGGAAGGCTCCTTAGTCCAGAAACCATCTGGCTTCGACTGCCCTCTTGGCCCTGGCGACGAGTTGTTGGTTTTCCAGGTCCCCGAGGGTTAGCTTGGCCTCCCACGTTTCGAATAGGTGGTTTGCTTCTTGTGCTCGTTTTGCGTCCGTTTCTGGTTGCATTTCGTTACCTTCCTGCCACGCAATTCCAGGAGAAAGCTTGCCAGAGTGTCGGGTACGTTGCAGAGTGGGCAGAGGTAGCCGTGGAGCGTCGGGTAAAGCCGATGCATTATCGTTTCGTGAGTGTACGTATTACTCTGCAGGCGTTTAAGGATTAGGCTTTCTTCTCTGCCGAGTTTAGGGTGTGGTGGAGGGTACACTCGACGCTCGAGCCTGTAATGTTGCAATATGGCAGAATAGTTTGTGGGTACGGTCTCCGCCTCTTCTGTCGCGGGTCGGAGAGCGCGTGGGGAGAGGGGGGCCCGGCTGATGTGCTCGCGGGCAACGGCGTGGGCCGTTTCATTCCCCTCTAGTCCCTCGTGTCCGGGTATCTAAAAAAAAAAGACGGAGGATGCTTGAGCTTCGCCTTTAAGAGTGGAACGCGATAACATTGAAAAAATACCTGACTGCTTCTCACTGTTCCCGGCAACTGCAGCTTATGTAAACGCAATGTTTACTGGGAAACGCTGGCTGCGAATGCTACGCATAAAGGCAAGTTGCTGGTGGAAATGCGGCCTCTTGCGTGGGCCGATCCCGGACGTAGTACACAGCAGCTAAAAAAAACAGATTGCATCCTTTACATTATGTTTAAGGCTGAGAAGATTTAACATAAGAGGCATGCGCTGTCGGTGTTTTGTTTCACGACATTTGTTTGTGGGCTGTCATTCTCAAAATTCCGAGGAATAACTTTGTCAAGAATTTAAGACAAGGTATGAGCAACTTTAGTGATAGAATAATCCGGCAATATAACCCGCATATACCGCATGTCATATAACAAGGCGTGTGACAAAGATATAACTAAATATATACGGAAATTTTCGCTCACGGACCGCTCCACCAGCGCCAACACCATGCCGGATATTCTGCGACACGAAGCGCTAATGTGCAAACACACGTGCGAACTGACATCTCTCGGATTTAGCTAGGCTTTTATGCAGGTCATCTTACTAGCGAGGTTGTCTGTGGAATGCTGTAGCTGTTAACCTTGCTGAAGCAAATGTCAACCGTGTGGTTGTTTCATATTGTTTTGTGGTGCGACGATTTGCATTGTATGTCGTATTACTGCCACGCCGACCATGCATTTAAATAGAGATGCAGGCGTAGAATAGTGCTTACAACGAAGGCGCCAAATAAAACAACGGACGAAGGAAGGAGACACTGGACAACCACGTAGGCGCGTCTACGTAACCACGTAAGCGTGTCCCGTGTCTCCTCCCTTCGTCCGTTGTTTTGTTTGGCGCCTTCGTTGTAATCATGTACAACCAACTCGCCCATCAGCACGTGCTGCATAGAACAGTGGCCACCGCTAGCTTGCGTAAATGAGGCTAAGTTCGCTTCAGAGCACCACATCTAAAAAAAACGAAAAATATGGAGCGTAAAAAAAATGTGCGGCCAAATTAACCAAGAGTACGAACTTGTAAAAGGCAGCCGTAACAGTAAAGGACATTGGACACTTTTAAGAAAAAAAGGCTAAAAAATAAACGCGGCTCCAAATGCCTCAAGAATATTCTTGCTCGTAAAGCTCACGTTCGTCCATGCGCCGAATTGAGGAGTTCGTGCCTCGCCTGCTCCATATATAAAAGGACTAAAGCGGACATGGTGGAAGCAGCAGGACTCGATTGCTCTCTAAAAGTTTAGTTAACTCGGATACTTCAGGCCCAGAGAAAGGTTTGAGTTACATATATTGAATAAAAGCGAATGTTTACCGGGCTACGGATCCAAGTCGCTTGCAAAGTGCCAAACTCGTCAAGTTGGGAAAGAGGTTTGTGAAGTGAACCGGCCTAGCTAGTTCAACAAAATGAATGGGGACTATGCTGCTCTAACCCCATCGAGTGCTTTTGGGTGCAGGAGAGTTTCTTAGCTTCGACTCACTGGCGTTGCTGCTTGCATATACAACGTCCATATTGGGTTGCAGATGAGGAAACTGAAGCGGGTGAAAGGCAACTGCCAGTTTCTATTGTTACGTTCTAAGTTATCAGAGCGACACACTCTATAAGCTTCGGTCGAAGTACACCTGACAAAGCCCAAATAAGATTCCGTGTGCTCTGCTATAGAGCATTTGAGGCGCAAGCATGGGGTTGCCCGTATTTTGAGAGATCGCTTACTAAAACCGTACTGCAGTCTTGCACGGGAGTAACGCGGAGAACCGGCAGTCCCATTAGATGCACAAGCAGGGACTCGACAGAAGAACTGCAAAGAACGTGGCATGCACGAGTGACTGGTAAACCGGTCTGTTTCCTGCCTTTTGTCTTCGTCGTGTTGCGCTGCCCCTTCGAGACGCCAGTGCAATCAGGGAGTTTGGATTGATTCGCGATGATATAAATATTTTCATCCTCCCGGTGCGCAGGCATCATATGCCAGGGAAAATATATGGCTGCTAGGAGCCACTCTTATCTACTCTGAAGCGTGCCGTATGGTGGCCCTCCTGGGCGTGAGGTGATAGTAAGTTTATTTCGCCACCACAATATACACGGTGGCAGGGTGCCTATAATAAAAGCTGCCTTTGGCCAGCTTGACTTAGCCAAAGCTTGACTTGACTTGGCCAAGTCATGGCCGCGAACTTTGGTAGCAACAACAGTGGGGAAAACTTTGAAATTACAAAATTTATGTGTGATACAATGGTATGTATGGTCTTGACAGGTGCTTCCCGTATGAAATAAAATTACATACATAAAGGAACGAAGAGTACAATGCAGTAATTTGTTTTATACATACAATGGAATGTCAGTCAGTAAAAACATATTCCAATAGCTTCTTGCACGAGGTAGTTTATAGGGCAATGTTGTTGTAACAAACGGCATTTAGAAGACGTGGTAGTATGTTTGAAGCGCTTGGTAGCCATATGTTGTTCCGTATGTTCTAATATGCTACTTATCGACATTTCTAGCGTTGTATACTTTGCAGCTTTGTTCAGTGTTACGTTGCTAATGAAAAAAGGATGTATTATAAGCAATCTGCGCTTGAAAGCGTGGCCTAAATGAAAGTTGTGCAGTTTAGTGATCGGAAGTGTTCTATATTTAGAAAGAAATATTATAGGAGCATTTTCTATTATTCTGAGAAAGCCCTTTTGCAATATGACTAACATTTGATGTTTTCTTCTGACATTTTCCCCACACTAAATTACTGTAGTTGAGGTGAGAATTAAAGGGCGAATGATATATTTCCAATATTTCTCTTGATGGCACTAGGTGACGATATCTACAAAGTAAACCAATAATTTGCGACAGTTTCTTGGCAATAATGTATATATGGTCATCCCAGGTCATTTTTTCATTGAATACAACACTCAGGGCATTAAATGTAGGCACTAAGTTTAGATAAACACTATTAAAGGAAATATCTTTTGTCGGGGTAACTTTTTTATGTTTTATTCTAAAGATGAGTGCTTTTGTTTTCGCGACAATAACTTGTAAAGCAATTTTTAGACCATTCGTATAAATTTGAGAAGGCAGAATTAGCCGTATCTGCTAAAGCATTTACTTGAATTCCTGAGAAAAAAAAATATGCTAGTATCATCAGCAGGGGTAAATATGTGCACAAAGCTTATTAAAAGGATTAAATAGAAGAGGAACACCACAGTGATGCGGTTTTATTTCCAATATATGCCATCTGTTACTGACATCTTGTTGGCGATTACTTAGGTAGAACCGTACAAGATATCCTGCGTGACCTCGGAAACCATAACGATAAAGGTTTCGGATTAGTAATACATGATTCAACAACTCAAACGCACTTTAAAGTCTACGAAGATGCCGATAACAATTTTATTTTGATCAAGGTGTTTTAGTATGTACTATTTTTGATTTAATAACGCCAGCTCTGTAGAACGATAGTTACGAAATCCATACTGTGAACCAGTATATGTTGTCCAAGATGCTTTGTTCACAGCCATTCCACATTGAACGCGAGTGTATATAAACATGTTGACAGAAGCTCAATGTAAGATTGGCATTTATGCGGGAGCAAGCTTTGTTTGCAGGAGCATTCATGATTTCGCGGTAGCCTATGACCAGAAAAGCTACCGAGCCTCTAGAAAACGGCACATCACTCGCAACAATTGGAACTCTGTTTTGTTTTTTTTGTAAAAATAAATAAATACAATAAAAAACAATGTTGACAGTGTGGGCCGAGCCAACAAGGAATTTTATGAAATGCGACTTTGGGCGAACAAAAGGCACAGTGTGTTACTGTGTGGAGTTTTGAATTACGTACACTGTGTTTAATCGAGAAATCAGTTGTGCGGAATTTCGCAATGTGGAGAAAGGTTCATGAAAGCTGAAGTTGATATCCACCCGTATGTAGCACGAAGGTACAAATGAAACCCACATGGGTTTCTCAGAAACAAAGCTTCGAACTGGAAGAAAAATTCGTCCTTGCCCGGGATTCGAAACTGTCACCAACGCCTTTTCAGGCGCGCGGTCGCTATACATAACCTGAGCTATCCAGGAGGCTAGAGGATCGCAGCGCGAGGGCAATGCTGGCTCGAAGTTGCCGCACCAGCTCGCTTTAACGTCATCTGATTTTGACGGCGTCTACTCGAACCTATAACGTGCAGCTATCAGTAAAGGCGGTCTCCATGGCATGCTAAATGAGGCAAGGGCTGAACTTAGGATGTTTCGCAGACCTTCCCGGAGCCACAGCTGCCCAAACGCGAAAAAACTTTAACGAGATCGGCGACGTCACGCTGACGTACGAGCTATGGTTTTAGTGCGAAACTCAAGAAATAGAACATTAATGTTCACCGCCACCTTCATTCATTCATTCATTCATTATACCTCAACACTCCACATGTATCGTCAGCTTATTTACAGCGCAACCTGCGAATATAGCGCTCTGAAAAAATACTTTGCCAGTCTAAAGTTTTTAAGTATTTCCATCTATTATCCATTTATTCCTTTCGTTCTTGTTGCCTTCTACAGTCTTGTCATTCAATGCGTGATTCTGAGGCGTTGTCGCAAACTGTCAGCAGAGGCCGGCTGCTGATGGTTGTGTAGAACGAGCGCAATGAAAATGCTCAAATGTAGATCTCACCTCCAACATATTGTAAGGAACGTGCGCTGGAGGTTACAAGACAGGCTGCAGTTTCAGCCGCGAAGAAGAAAAATTGGAGGACGCTTAAGCTTCGCCTTCAAGAGTGGGACGCGACAGCGTTCCCGTCGACCCGCCAAGGGGTATAAGAGAATGCGCTACTGCACAGCGATCACTTACGATGCGCCCCGCATCGGACTTAGCGCCCACCTATCACGCGGTGAGCGTCGAGCAACGCAGCGTTCGGCGCGGCAACGAAACGTGCGCCTGAGCGAACGGAACGAACCAAAGAACTCGGTGTCTCGGAGGGGAAACGATCTACGCCAGCTAAACGTCGTGAGCGGCACGGGCAGAGAGATAGTGATCTAAACCGGGAGCACGGCGAAGCGTCGTCAGGGGAGAGGGAGTCCCGCGACGCGCCTGGCAGCGGTCCCAATGCGCGCGCGGCGCGCCTCCTGTCGGGGCAGCGCCGTACATTGAGAGGAGGGGGTCTTCTGTGTTTGCCGCAAGATGGCTCTGCGTGTGCGGAAAGCGCAGAAGAAATGCAGAGGAAACGCACTTCGCAACTCGTGTAATTGTGACTTCTGTACGTTACATGTTCATAATTACCGATATACACCGCAGTATAACTTTCCACGGCTCGTTTCGAAGGCAACACCGCATTCACTAGAGGCGCGTTTGCACCGCTTGGAAGCATCGAACTCGTGGCTGAGTGGTAGTGTCTCCGTCTCACACTCCGGAGACCCGGGTTCGATTCCCACCGGGCCAATCTTGGAAGTTGCTTTTTATTTATGAAGCGCCTGCCGTGATTTATCGCTCACGGTCAACGCCGCCGACGCCGACACCCGACGCCGACGACACCGGCTTTTCTGCGACACGAGCTCCTTAACGCTATCGCGTTAAAATATGATAGGTTACTTTTGAGGAACACCCGTGGGCACTTGTATACTGAGCCTCACAAAGAACGTAAGTCATGATTTCACCCAAAGCTTTTGTATTGTGAATGCAAATAACAGCAAATTATATATCAATTCAAACAGGCAGCAGCATGAACTGAATCGACTGTATTTTTCATTCTCGTTTGGGGTGGGTCGATGAAAACAAACAAAAAAAAACTGCATGAGCAGCTTGTCGAGCCCGTAGCGTCCCACGGGCTTGATCGCTGTCGGTAATAGTATATGATTAAAGTTAAACGAGCATTTATTGTGATAATTCCCCAGAATCAAAGAAATTCGAATATGAGTAACAACGGTAAAGGTATTTAATGATATTATAGCGAAATAAGCCATATAAATAAAAAAATTCACTACGGTACCACTAGATTACCACAGGACGCAAAAAGATAGCACAGTAGCATGCTAACACAACAAAACCCGCCGTGGTTGCTCAGTGGCTATGGTGTTGGGCTGCTGAGCACGAGGTCGCGGGATCGAATCCCGGCCACGGCGGCCGCATTTCGATGGGGGCGAAATGCGAAAACACCCGTGTGCTTAGATTTAGGTGCACGTTAAAGAACCACAGGTGGTCAAAATTTCCGGAGTCCTCCACTACGGCGTGCCTCATAATCAGAAAGTGGTTTTGGCACGTAAAACCCCAAATATTATTATTATTAACACAACAAAAATACCTAGTTATATGAAAGACCTCCCACAAGACATAGTGTCAATCGCAGTGCATTGTTGTTGTTGTTGTTGTTATTATTATTATTATTATTATTATTATTATTATTATTATTATTATTATTATTATTATTATTATTATTTGTTTTCAAATACATATATGCTAGACAGGAAAGGAAAAGCGACGAGCAGGCTGGAAACTGCCACCGGAAGAGGCACAACGCCTGCCTACTCTTCAGAGAGGCGATAGAAACATGGAAATGGAAGATAGGAAAATGGGGAGGGAGGAGGAAAGAAAACGCAAGATGACAAATCTGAAAGAATTAAGCAGAACACAGACAGTGCTGGTCAAAAATAGTAGGGCTGGTCACTGCATGTCACGCCACTAAAGAATGCCGAAATAGAAGAAATAGTGTTTGAGGTCCCGTCACCCGAAAACATAAACGGGCTACAAACGTGACCCTACGTTTTCTTCAGAATATTAATAGAGCGCGATGTGCTTGATCGCGTCGAGACGCACAACCACTGGGATACAAACGTTCGTCGCGTGTCGTACACCGAAAGTCAAGGAGACATAGAATGTAACAAGCCAACTTGGTGCCACACCGTAAGCAGCTCATTTCACGGAATGAAATTATCACGTGTGCAAAATACACAAGGAACCATAGAAATCCGAAAAAATGTTACAGTAGTCAGCACGCCTTTCACTAAACTTGTTTACTGAACGATGTAATGGGTTACCTGAACAATGAGTTTAAGCAATTCATAAGAGTTATTTTTTTAAAATAGAGGCATCAAGCCCTGCTGGGCATAGGTATCGTATCGGTATGGTTGCACAAATATATTATCACGAAATTATTCGTTTTTTCTCAATTACCATGCAATGCCATGGAGGTGCTAGAAGCCTACGAACCGAATGCGTTCTAAATGCACAAAGTGACAGTTCATGCTTCACGTTACTGACTGCTTCACATTTCCGTAATCCTGGACAACCTCTCGGCGAAGCCCTCGGCTTCTCTGCACTGCGCCCAACTGTCGAGATAAAGCGTGAGACCGTGCGCTGAGAACACCTGATCGGTGCGCCCGGTGGCTTTTCCTGAGCTAAGATGTGAAAGGCGCCAGAGAGTGCCTTCCGACGTCGGCTTCATTTGCATACGCAATTTTGGCACGGTCGCTGGTGCAAGGCTTCCGGACATAGACAATGTCGAACACAGCTTTTGTTTTCAGTTTGGCCTCTTGTAACGGAAGCGCTATCCAGCAGACGCGAAAATAAGATGACTTCTTTCATTTCCTTCCTTTTCTGCCTGTTTCTAAAAGAACAAGAACAAACGATGCGGAGTGTCTTGTCATTTCTAAAGCTGAAGGCAGTTGCATTTGCTTTATGTTATTTTAGTTCGAATTCGCCGAACAAAACTGCATTAGTTGAAATACTCTGCCAAGCGCCAGAAAACTGTGTCTCCTGTGTGGACCCCTCATAAAAGAGTTGCGCTGTGTGCCCGAAGCCTTCCGAAATGTTTCCACCTGCTTTTCTCCGCTTTAGTGTTCCAGGCAATGCTGCTCAAGCACATCGTGCAAACATGCGTCTGGTTGCCATCGCAACATGAAGACGTCGTAATTCTACAAATTGAACCTTATACATAATTTAAAGGGAACATGTTTACCAAGGCAACCATTTCCTTAGAAATGTATCGCACGTTTACGTTCAACTTCATGCGCGTCTGCGGTAATATTATTTCATTTATCTCCTCCGCTCTTCCAACAGCAATTCGTCTTTGGAACGACCTTCCTAACATCATGCCTACTGAGAGTGACCAACAAAATTTTCGGGTTCTCCTAACAACGCATCTTTCAAAGAACTCTACATAACCTAACGTATTGCATATTGTTTTTGTCATTGCCTTTCCCGTTCCTAATATGTAACTACGCGATAAATACCGTGTTTATTAGCCTAGTTATGTCCCACTCGCCTTGTAATTCCATTGTTTGCTTTACTGTGCGATATTTTTTAATGAGCTGTCACCTTCAAAAGCACTTGGTGTGTTCTTTGTAGATATTGTAACACTATATTAGTGCATATTAGTGCATTTGTTACCCTGCACCTTCTTGCATATGTATTAGCATATGTATTCTAATGATTGTATATGCTATAATCTTTTATTGTACTCTCCCCCTTACATGATGCCTCTAGGGGCCTCTAAAGTATCTTTAAATAAATAAATAAATAAATAAATAAATAAATAAATAAATAAATAAATAAATATTCAACGCTCAAGTTCCATGTTTACATAACAGTGTTTCTGAGTAAAAGCCCCCTTTATAAAGAAAGAGTCGCTGCAAAGCCTAGCAAGGCATCAGCATCTTTTTGTGGAAATGCTACTTTTAGAGCGAAGCTTTCTTTGCTTGGTGACACAATGGATATGGATGCTGCTCGGTGTAGTTTATTTTTTTTTTAATATGTGATAGACCGACCTTTCGGTGGCTCATTTTCTAACGGTACCGTCATTTAATAAGCGACAAACAAATAATCAGAAGAATAAGAACGGGCTGGGGTGCGTTTGGCAGGCATTCTCAAATCATGAACAGCAGGTTGCCACTATCGCTCAAGAGAAAAGTATATAACAGCTGTGTCTTACCAGTACGCACGTATGGGGCAGGAACCTGGAGGCTTATGACAAGGGTTCTGCTTAAATTGAGGACGACACAATGAGCTATCGAAAGAAGAATGATGGGTGTAACGTTAAGGGATAAGAAAAAAGCAGATTGGGTGAAGGAATAAACGCGAGTTAATGACGTCTTAGTTGAAATCAAGGAAAAGAAATGGGCATGGGCAAGACATGTAATGAGGAGGGAAGATAACCGATGGTCTTTTAAGGTTACGGACTAGATTCCAAGGGAAGGGAAGCGTAGCAGGGTGCGGCAGAAAGTTAGGTGGGCGGATGAAATTAAGAAGTTTGCAGGGACGACATGGCCACAATTTTTACATGACCGGGGTAGTTGAAGTATGGGAGAGGCCTTTGCGCTGCAGTGGGCTTAGCTATGAGGATGATGATTATTATTATGAAACAACCAGGGCCACTCGCCACGCGTCCTTACCGTTCATCTCTCGAAAAGAAGAAAGGACCTCTCCTCATATATATATATATATATATATATATATTTATATATATACGTGATTTACTATTTACTGCCGCCTAGAAGTCAAGGGACGATGAGCAACGTCAAAGGTGAGCGTCAAGATACGCCGGGCGTCAAGCGGCGAAAAACCCGGCCAAGCGCGAGCTCGGGTCACATGGCCCCCACGAACAACAACAATATATATATATATATATATATATATATATAATATATCGCGTTGACGCATACTTTACATGACACGTCACGACCGGAAACTCCTACTGACATCCAATTTTAACTTAAGCTGTAACGTCCCAAGTTAGAAAGAGAAACCTAGAGAGAAAGCTCTTTAATTAAAAGCGAAGAGGTTTGCGGGCTCGGAAGTATTCACCTACGTACATGATGCGCTGCAAGCGGCGAGGGGAGAAAGGAGACAATGGCACTACGAGGAGGAGAAGAGAAGATGAAACAAAAACAAAAAAGAAAACCAGAATATCACTTGACATCTTTATTTCACTTTTGACTCTTACTTGTCCAAATATATGAGTCGTCTTGACTTCACTGCTGAATTTTTGCGTGGTGTAACTGTCCAAATAACATCTAGAGGTTTGAGAGAAAGCCTGTTCAGAGGCAATCAAAGAAGTCGAGTGCTTCACGCTGAGTGGGACGAGCTTGCAAGGGATCTAATGTGCGCATTAGTGTCAGAGGGCCTCAACAGATTGTTTCCATATTTGTATTGTATATCTCCCTGTCATCCCTGTACACTATGCGGTCTGATAGGCGATGTCCCATCGAATCCACAGCGCCACAGTTGTCGCAACACGAATTTGTAGCTACATCAAGTCGGTAGAGGAGGCTGTTTTCGTAGGCCACTCTAAGTCGTAGCCGACGGTAGAGTGTCTTTAATTCCCGGGTTGATCGTCTCTGAAGCCTCGATTCAGGTTCAGGATCAATAAAGCGCAGAAGTTCGTAGTGTAAAAGGGAGTAACACCAGAAGACCAGAGCTTTTTTTTTTTCCCCGCCCCTTCGCGACCCGCTCTTCGTCGGTCGTATTCGCCTGCCGTGTTCGCACATATCGTCACCGCTGCTGCCGCCAACGCTCCAGGCGGACCGCCCTCTGCACTTCTTCGTAGAGCAGCTACTCGATGGTCCGAAGCCGTCGGCCGCTGCGCGTTGGGCGGTAGCGGCTTCCCGTCCCTTTCGCGCTCATTCACGCTGTTGTTGACGTCGGCGCTCTTTGAGGGCACGTTCTTCTTCAGAGCGAAGGACGCGCGTCCTGCCCATAGAAAATCCAAAGTTAAACTGCAGATAACGTCGCTAGCGCGATTAATAAGTCAGAAAAAAAAAACGAGACACAACGATTGGTGGGTAGACTATGACATTTTATTTTCTCTGTCGACACCACTCGAAAGACGGACGCAAAAAATTTCAGAACCTAGCCATATACAGCTTCGCTGTAAAACCAGGAGTCGCCGACTATTTCAATTGCCGCGGAAAATTTACCTTTAAAGATAAGCGCTAGCTTTTATCGTACCGAGAAAGATGGCTTGACTGTGACTGATGGAGCCTAAAATTGGGCTTACGCCGCAAGCATAACGAAAGAAAACTTGCAGCGCTTGACATTTTGACATCAAAAAGAACTAGCGTTTTTCATAGAAGGTGCATCTTAGCGATGTTCTTTTGAGAATCTGCTAACGTTTTGATTTCTCTCGTATTAACATGGTCACGTCGATCGGTAGACACTCTAGGGGACGAGCGCATGGAGGTATTTGTCGTGGACAAGGAATAGTACATAGTGGTTGCGCTTACAACGTACGCGATGAATGCAGAATATGTTTTTTTATTCTTTCTGTCTAAATGGATGCTTCCGCAACTACGTCGTTACGAAAGTCCGCTTGGTAGCCTAAAAATACTTCCGATAGTGACGTGCTCAGCATAGATATTGAGTGGCGATAAACGTACAGATAATCCGTGGGAGTGGGTTTTCTGTACCTTGTCGCGGTACTTTATCATAAAACAGAGACACACGATGTTTTCGGAATATGGGTGTGGGCTCTTCCTTTGTGTGTCTTGAGTTTTCCTTGCCCATGACATCGATCATCTTATCCTGTCATTCTTGACCCTATGAAGTCTTTTAGCACGCAGCAAATCAATTAGTGTGCGCACCAATCAACTATTTTGTACACTATCATGTTAAAGAACATGATGTTCCTTCACGGTTCGCATGTGTTCGATTGTTGTTAGTTCCATTGCGGCTTATGGGACCAAGCCTGCTGAATCTGCCTCCTAATTTTGCTTTAAATACAACTTAACTGCAGCGGAGGAGGGGGGCGCATAATTAAGTCTTGCATGTGACATATTTAATTCTTGAGATTCGCGATTTGGCAAATGCGAAACGTTTAGTCTCCCCTGTGCTCAAACGGTCATATCAAGCACCTATGAAGGACACTTATTGTGTACTTTTCAAAGTTTTTCCTTTTTTTGTGTGGAAGTGAAGGATACTTCTCGTGTTCGCATATTGCATATAGACAGGGTTTAGACAATGGCATCATTGATACCTAATAAATGATACGAGGGTTAATTGTCTGGTTTCCTCCTCCTACAAGGCGACGAACTGCAGGACGCCTGTGGTCGAATGGACGTTGCCCATCCGCCTCCACATCTACGAGTTTACTTCACTGGTTGTGTTTGGTGTTTTGTCTGGCGGTAGTCGCTGCCGACAAAGTGCAAGCATGAGCAACGTTGCTATCTTTGTCGGGGAGCAACAATTGCATCACTGCTGGAGGAAACCTAACAAGAATGCAAGACTTTGACTACGACCATCCTGTCCATACAGGTCAAAGTGGGAAGAAATGACAAGGCTGAAAATGAAGAAGGGAGGTCGCCATTTGGATTCTTATTGGCACTTATCTTCAGCTGGTCGTCTTTTAACTTAATTAAATAAGAAAATATACGTGGTTCTTCATATTTTGCACAAATCTGCGAGAACCCAAAAGATTCGCAGAATTCCAACGTAGATATTCTAATGTGTCAATGCAACACTGGATTTGCTTTCGAATTCCTCTGGCGTCCCTCCGATCTTTGTCACATCTTGTGCGCCTGTCTTTTATTTCTGCTCGTCAGCAAATCGCCCCAAAGATTTACATTTTCGCTCCTTATTTATTATATTTTGGACAAGGCCTAAAACTGAAAATAGCGTTTTGCATTGTGCACTTCAAACATAATTATGCACGTTTGAAGGCTGGCCTTCTTGTCAGTCTTCCTCCATAAGTGACCTGACAAACACGCCATGAGAATGGAGAATGGCGCTTGACATCGTGCGACGACATGGGGCGGGCAAAGTGGCACAGCTTGACAAGTACCGCGAGCGTTGCACACTACAGCGAGTACGCTAACGACCGGTCGTAATGTGTCATGCCGAGTTCTTCCATGCATTATTTGGCTTAACTGCATTATTGCAACTCTTAATGAGATTTGCCTCACGCTGCTGAATGAACGAATGAATGCAGTGGTGGCAGCCGAGCTAATGTGTTTTGAGATCTGGTAAATCAAATTACACGTTACTCCACATGTGTATTAGGAAAACAGGGGAAGCCTCAGTCCAGGGACTCCTGGCTGAGGCTTCCCTAGTTTGCGCACTGTTGAGTCAGGCCGCGACCTTCTTGTGATCTCTTGGATCTGCACTCACGCCTACACTGACTACATGTTCCCGTTTGATCTCTTTCAGTGACTTATTGTTACACTGTATTGACGTAAATAATTAGATAGTTGCAAAAGTGTGAACTAAGAATTTTTTTTTTATTTTGTTAACTTGGTTCTGAAAGACGAGCAGCAACATAATCACATATATAGCAGCGGGTACTGTAGTCGGTCATCGAACTTAAATTCGTGGGTCAAGTCCGTTTGCTGTTTATGCATTTATCACAGTTTGTTCTAGAGTAATCCCTCGTGCTCGCTTGCATTCGAGAGCACGCAACTTTACTAACATAGCGCGCACAATCTAATTCGGAAGATTCTTTCGCTGTAGAATCAATATTTAAGAATTCCCGGAAACAGTGTGGTCGCATCTTGCGCCAATTAATACCTTGGTGCGGATATCTGGCAGACAACGGTCACCAGCTGATGGCAAAGTACTGTGCGCGCGACCTTATCTTCCTGCTCTCCCGAAGCGTTTAGGTTAGCCGAAATAGATGGAGTTCAAATCCATGCCCCAGCTAGAGATCTCTCTAGGTAACAGACGTTATGATCCCAAAGGCCAAGTTTTTGCTGGCTACATCCGACGGAAGCGATTACAGAGCCGGAAACACGTCATAGACGCCATGTTTGGACACCACCTACAGACACTTTCTTTAGTAGTTAACGTGCTATTATCCTTTGTCTCTTATCTCTGGTGCTTTAGCTAGCTTGAAGTCTGCGACAATTTAGCTATAGAAAGTCAGGGGGAGTAGCTGGAAGCATGTCCATCTCACTTCTATATGTGCTAAAGGCACAGTGAGTAATGAGCATTACTAGCAAAAAAGAAAAAAAGAAAGAAAAAGAAACAAATCTCACACTTAAGCTCGAGATTGAAAAGAAAATTAACATGAAACGCTGAAATGCTTGTACATGTGAGTAATATGAGACTCGGTCGAATCAAACAAAATTATATCAAATATGCTTGAACCGTTCATATGCACGCCACACTTGCAAGATTCCTATTTTAATTGTGCGTGTAATTTTTCAGAAATCTATGTGGCTCTTTGCGAGTTTACTTAACGGTGCATAGCATTATTGATGCTTGCAAGAACAGAAAGTTTATAAGTTTATGAGTTCGTAAGTTCTCTAAAGAGCGCAAAAAAGGCAAGAATGCGAAACAATAAGCAGACCAAAGGAGCACTGACTTCTAGCTGACCTTTACGTCAGAGTAAAAGGCAGTCGAACCGATGTAAAACAACGCAACGGAAAATCTAAAAGTCATCACAATACCATGTCGCCTACGCTGCGCGATGACGAGGTATATACCAAGGCGAAATACCAAATAAAATTCTTGGTTACAATTTTTTTTTGTTTTCAGAAAATGCCACTTTATTGTTAAGAAAGGGCATCCCTTGATAGGAGCGCTTGCGCAGACAGAGAGTTGGCCCGGTCCCGAAAACAAGGCTTCGACTAGGCACGTCTGCACGGACACAATGATGAGGCTGAGTAATCTTAAGAACTCGCTAACGTCAGTAAAAAAGTGGCTGCACCATGCTTGCTAATGGCGTGCTAATGTCATCAGAGTGGCAGCAACCTATCTGAACATGCAGAGTATGTAGTAATCTTGACGCTACCGACATTTATTCAACCAACTAGCCGCCTTTTGGGACGTTTACTGAATTCCAAGTGCGTTTGACGCCCAGTAGGTGTATTTTGCAGACCACTTCTTTATCGGTCAAAAAGCCTCTGTCCATTAATCGCAGATGACTAGGAAAGAAAGCCTCGCAATCGATCACCGCACTTCCTAAAATTCTTTCCTCTTTTTGTCTCTTGAATACGATAGCTCGAGCACGAGCGAGTGTTCCTGAAACCCGCCCACGAGCGCGGTGGTTGCCCATCGGGAGAGCGCTTGCCGGATACACTTCGCGATGCTTCGCATGTTGTCGATCGAGTGAACGCGACCACACTGGCAGTGGCATGAGGTGAGAAAAAAAAAAGAGAGGTCACTTGAGCCGCCAGCGTCTCCGCACTTGAATCCTTTCCTTCGTCCGAAGTGAAGGCTGCTTATAGACATTTAGGAAGGAAGTTTGCTTCGTTTTTTCTTGACTTTCCGAATGGAGCCCTTACAATCGTCTGACATCCTGTCGTAGAGGCCACGTGACAGCCCAGCGACGAACATCGCTCATTGTTTATACGAGAAGTAGCCTCTTCTGAAAATGATTGCGCAGGGAAGTGACTGTCGACTCGGAAACTAGATGGTTTGGCATGTCCTGTCACGGCGGGCTTTACGGAACTGACGTAAATAGGCCACACAGGTTCTTTTTCCTCCCGTTTGGTCGGGAGAAAATATACTTTAGTCGCCAGTTACGCACTCAAAGTAAAAAAAAAAACTATACAGGGTGCTGCAAATGTAGCTGCGATGTGTAGTCTCCACTCTTTCTTTTTTTTCCCCCAACTTGTCCAAGCTTCAACAGTGTAATCTTCATCTTTCTGTGAGTTCTACGGCATCTATTTTTCTACAGGACGGGGCGATATGGCGCAATTGCACACTCATGGTATCAGCCATACGAGAAATTTTTGTTTTAATGAAACATATTCCCTACAATAGGCCTAACGGATTTCCTGTGGTTAGCTCTTTCATATCGCGTGCATGTTTTCTGTAAACGGATATCCCTATATGCCATTTGCACCATGATATGGTAACGTTAGTGTCCATCACGCCATAGGCTGGGCGAAATGAACAGTCTTGCTCTGAAAGAGAGAGGCTTCTGTAATTTTTGACGCTGATGAATTACGAAGACATAAATAAGTCATACAAAAGCAAAGCATTGATGCAGTGATAACGCGTTGTAAGTAAGTTATTGTGCGTGGTATTTATCCAACATTGTCATCTTGTTTATCAATTATGAAATATGGGAAGTTTGGCAACAGAAAGGCCCGGCTATACAAAACTCTTAGCTAAGCAAAACAAGAACAAGAAAGGCACCTAAAGAAAAAAACTGTCAAAGCAAGAGTATAACCAAATAGCAAATCGCTATCAGAACACGTTAATCCATGAATTAAGAAATACAGCACAAATATGTACAGGTCATGGAAACAGATCGGAAATTTAAAAAAGAACAGTTTCTCATAGACAATAATTTGACCCGAGGCTGTCTTCTACAGAGCAGCACGCCAGGTGCCCCAGCTTTTCAGACAGACTTTCCCTCTCCTTGCCATTCTAAACGTTTTGATGTGTGTGTCCGCCGCCACAGCAGCCTATCAAAAGCAGCCTTTTAAAAACAATTGTTCGAAGTTTGAAGAAGAATATAAATGTATACACGAGTGGAGAACCAATCGGAGAACAGTATCGGACAACGAGAATAGTTTCCGTGACGCAATATTTTTCTGGTTACCGGCGATGTGATGATCGTTGTAGGAAAGAGTCAACGGAAGCTGAAAATAAGAAAAAGGAGAAACAAAGAAGTATAGAAAGAAATGCCGCCGGTAAGAAAGAACCAGCGACAACCGGTAAACGTAGGCAAGATATTCAGTTTCCTGGTTATCTCGGGGTGCTCTGCTGCTCTGGCGCCTCTTATTATTGAATAACTATGTGTGATGAACACATATAAGTGGCCAAAAAATAATAAAAATTAATGGATTAATGAGCACTGCGGGCTGCAGTATAACGTACACAGATCGAGTTACTGATGCTTCTTAGCCAGGCGCCTACCGTGGACATGCTCGACCAGCGATGAAGTGGCGTGGAACAATGTTGATGACGATGAGGAAAAGGAAAAGAAAAAGAACTGGAGGAAGATAAGACAGTAGGTTACAAAATTGAACTGCTATTTGTTTTAAGTAAGGCACGCTTAATAAAGATAACAACCAACTTTCCCAAATGTGCTCGCACCTAAATAAATGTAGCTTCATACTCACGTTTCTGTTCGTTCAAAAGATGCATTCTGAGCTCGCATAGGTTATACCAGAATTAAAGAAGATAAAAAGGATTCCTCATTATAGCCGTCTGTGGAATAGATTTCTATGTACAGTGTTTTATGAGACCAACGAGAATTCCAGCTGTGTGGTCCCGCAGGGGTTAGGTAGTCTTAAATGAAGCCTGGCTGGAGAGGTGGGAAGAAGTACGCCTTCGGCTGCTCCATCTCACTTGAATGCAAAAAGCATAATTTATTTCCTTGTGAACTTGTAATCTCTTCATATGTCTCGAACCAGATCCGTGCTGTTTTCGTTAGGTATAACATCATGTTAGCCAGCATAAGCGTGTTGTCCCACCTGTTGTATGAGCTGACCAATTCGTAATTCTTCAACCAGTCATAGATGTCAACGTTGTCAATCCCAGAAAACATGCCAGGGTCACGAGGCTAGCACAGGACGACCGTCGGTGTCGTCGACGGGGCCGCGGTTGAAGACTCTCCTTCGGATGACGTGGCGTCCAGGTTGCGTCCGCGTGCGGAGCTCCGTCTTGCGCAATGGATTACTCAGCAGCTCCACCAATGGTGCCACGGCAAGAAGGAAGACCCGTACATCTATTTGCAGATGGCTTTTAATGGTGGAGCTGACATGCGTAGAGAAGCGATAGCCCAAAATCTTCTTCGTCGTCTCCAAGGCCGCCAACCATGTCCTCTTCTTCCAACATTACAGACTGTGACAATAATGATAATAGACAGGCGTTTCAGCGCCCGAGGACACTAACACACACATGAAGTAAGAACAAAAAATGAAGAAACATGAACAGCTAATGAAGGCGAGTCACTGCATAAAATCGTCCTGAGTATATATTTTGAGCACATTTTTTTACTCATAAATAAATTTACTTTGGATTTAAAGTACTTGGCCACCGTGGGCCTTTATGAAGATTATTTTAACACGCAGCAGATTTTTGCAACATTGCCTATAAAATATATAAAAGATTCCTATCATCAATGGCGCTTTCTTTTTCGAGTGCAAGGTCATACATCACTGTAGGGTAACGATAGCTGAATATACTTTGTACAGTGCAGCATTTTATGACATCTTTCAGAAGGCAGTTGATGTAATCTATGAATGTGAAATCTAACATCAGTCAATTTCCTTCTCTAAATTTATAGATCGCCCGTCCATGCATACCATCGAGAAAAAAAGAAATATTTGAAGAAGAACCTTATTTTTCTTCTTGCACGACCCGCAGATAAGTGTCTGCATTACACATACTTCAGCGAACTTTACTTTGCTATAAGCAGCGCTAACGAGAAAATAAAGTAAACAACATAATCAACGTAGGTTATTCGGTAAAAAGGGCAACAGGGCCCTTTGAAGTGTATGCAAGGAACGTATCGTGGATAACCAAAGGTTTGCGCATTCGGAACGTGAAGTTACCTTTTAAAATAAACATTCGCGTGGAAAGAACCGTGCTTTGAAAAAGCTAATGTTCAGCCCGCGAAGCCTCGCCTACGTCTAAAGCGTACTGCATCGGCTCTCGGTGTTAGCACGTGATGTCACTGCTCAATAGATGGATGGATACAACTTGTACGTCCGGCAAGGTTTAGCGCGACCCGAGCTTAGGTCTCCCACGGGGTAACGTCAAGGCCTTGCCTCAACGCCACCTCACAGGCTTGCTGGACTGCCCACGTCTGGATTCCGAGGTCTGAGCTGCGCAGAGCGGCGGCCCACCTCGACGACAGGATCTCTGGAGTAACTGCCATCCCTCCTATAACTACATCGCACTCCCACAGCATGTGTTTGAGTGTTGCTGGTCCTTCCTGGCACAATTTGCACGTGTGTCGTCCTGATGCTTATCTGGGAAGATACGTTTCAGACGGAATGGATTAGGGAAGGTGTTCGTCTGGAGTTGTCTGCACGCGACGGCCTGCCTCCTGTTCAGTTTGGGACTCCGAGTGTTTCCGAGTGTTTGGTGTATACACTGCATGTGGTTCTGATTTTGGACTCTGCGTCTATGACTACGGCGGTGTATTTTTGGCCGTTCGGATATTCGGCTGCGTCGACAAAGCGCACGTTTCTCTCCCTGCCGAATGAACGAAGCAGAGCCTTGGCTCTTGCCTTTCTTCTACCTCGGTTGTAATCGTGGTGCACGTTTCTTGGGATGGTTGCCACCGTAATGGTGTCTCTGATTTTGTGGGGGATCTGCATTTTCTGGCCGTGCTGGTTGTGGTACGTTATGCCCAGCGTGTTCATAATGTACCTTCCCGTCGTGGTGGTCGACAGGCGTTCGAGGTGCGAGATGCGTTGTGCTTAGGCTATTTCTTCTAGGATGTTTTATATGCCCAGCTGAGCCAGGAGCTCGGTGCTCGTCGATTCCGGGAGGCCCAGGGCTATCTTGTACGTTTTCTTTATGAGCGTGTTGATCTTGTTCTTTTCCGCGACGTACCAGTTGTGGTAGGCGGCTACGTAGGCGATGTGGCTGACAACGAATGAGTGAATCAGTCGAATGACGTTTGCTTCCTTCATGCCCGCGTGTCTATTGGTTATTCTCTTTTTTATGAGTCTCGTGGCGCTGGTGAATTTGCCTTCGATCTTCCTCACGGTTTTGCCGTTAGCTTCGTTGGCCTCAATGATCATTCCGAGGATATTGATCTTGTTTACTTTGGGGATTGCGTTTCTGACCTGGGTGTACAGGCCGATTTCCTCGAACTCCCGGGGTCCTGTGTAGCTCTTTGATGGCATGCCTCTGCGCGTGGGCCGGTAAAAGAGCAGTTCGGACTTGCTCGGGGAGCATTTGAGGCCCGTAACTTGGAGGTACCCTTCGACTTTGTGAATGGCCCTTTGTAGTGCGTGTTCAATGTGGCCGTCACTGCCGCGGTCCGCCCAAATCGTTATATCGTCTGCGTATATAGCGTGGTGGATTCCTTCGATTTCGCGTAGTTTGCTGTGGAGACCCAGCATGACTAAGTTGAAAAGGAGCGGAGATATAACTGAGCCCTTGGGGGTAGCTGCACATCCCTGGGTTCGTTCTTCGGACTCGAGGTCGCCAACCGTCAGGGTGGCTTTGAGATCGTTCAGAAAGTCCCTCACGTGGTTGTAGGCCCTTTCTCCCAGGTTCAGATTAGACACTTGTTTAAGGATCGACTCGTGAGCGACGCTGTCGAATGCTTTCTGCAGGTCTAGTCCTAGGATGGCTCGGGTGTTTCTTGTCTTGGGGTCAAGGATCTGGTTCTTTAGTTGTAACATGACGTCCCGCGTGGACAGGCGGGACCGGAAGCCTATCATGGTGTGCGGGTAGGCTTCCGTCTCTTCTAGATGGCTGTTGATACGGCTCAGGAAGGCGTGTTCCAAGATTCACTGCTCAATGTGTATGGTTTTTTTTTACGAATGGTTGCTGAAGCTCAGCACACGTACTTCCATAGCAGAGAATGGAACTTCGAGACCAGGGCGTTCTTTTCCACGTTGTCTATTCGCTGCACAATGAAAGACAAAAGGAGCGGGGAAAGTAAAATGTGGAGAAGCTAACGAGATGACGAGTAGTTGTCGGGTGTCCAAACCACGCCCCAGTGGCGGCTCCCTCATGCAAGAGAAGCCGGTTTTGAAGGCCACGCTTTTGCTGATTGCATGCGTCGAAAGGGATTGAGGAGCCGGAGGCACGTCATAAACACCACGTCTTGTACACCGCCTTTTTCGTTTTTTTGTCTGACGTGGAAGAACGACACACACGAGGAAATGCACAACTTATAGATAGCAGTCTTTCTTGCTTTCTTTATTTTTCTTTTTTTGTTGCGGCTGCAGAAACTGGTGCAAGAAATGAGCGTGATAGCGCTCAGCCTGTCCTTGTCGCATGATTGCCGCTAGAATTCACTCGTCTTAGCTTTGTCGTCAACTGTCTCGTCACAGACTCATAGTCTCTGCGCAGGCCGATCTGACAGATGGTGACTGAGGTCGAGATTGACCGCGCTTGCTCTAAATGTAGGTTCGGGACTAAAAGATTTCGAAAGCGTATTCAGAAATGCTTTTTGTTTGTAAGGGCTATTTTCCAATGAGCAACCAGCTCCGCCAATGATATGTCCAATATCGGGATTGACTGAAATTCTCCCTTAAAACAATTTTAACATAAGGTGTTTTTGAATTCGGGTTCTGGTATACAGAGACAGGAATAAATTAATGGGGTCACGTGGACGTGTGGTCCCAGTCTGTCACACAAACCAACCGATTTTAAAAAGTGTCGTTTGTGTGGCACGATAATGGGATTGGGCCGTACATGTTAATAAATAAGTACATAAATAAACACATATATAACGTGTGCGACCCAATCCTTTTAACGTGTAGATATATAATACTTCTAATATAAACTATAATATTATTTTCTCCAGGTAGGCACTTTTGCGTACTATGCAGCTGTTGAACATTAAAACCGAACAACTGAAACATGAGTGGTGCAAATTCAAAGGAAGAAGAAGAAAGAAAGCACAGGGAATGGAGCATCACATGTCACAGTAGCGTAAAATTTACCTTGTACATATATTTATTAAATGTTGGAGAGTTTGCTAACAACAACCGCAGGTTATCAAGACAGAATGACGGCATGCTTGGTATCTTCTGCCTGCGACGTGCTCTGAAATGGGTACTCATAAATGCATCCACCCGTATGCCCGTAGGAGGCCATCAGTTTACGCGGCTGCCGAGAGACATCCGTAAATCACAGCGCCCGAGATTGCCCGCGAGGGCCCGGTATGACGACGCCGACGGCGACACTAAGGGCCGAAGAGCAGCCATCGATCACATTCCGGGCGGGCAGGCGAACGGCAACGCCGGATAGAGGTCGGTCACCGCCGGGGAGGAGACGAGGATCGAACAGCTCTGGCGCCCTCCTCGGACGATTTCGAAGGAGTGCGGGAGTGGCATCCTTCGCGTGCCGCGCTGATCGCGTGTGTACTTCGCACCTGTAATATCGACATGTGAAAGGTGCTCCGGTTGACTGTTCAATGACAGATATATGCACGTACGTATAGGCGTTGCGAAGAGAGATATACGGCTGCTGTATTTATTTATTTATTTATTTATTTATTTACTCATTTATTTGACACACTTTACAGGCCTCTAGCTGGGGCAATGAATAAGGGGGCAGGGGGGGGGGGGGGGGGGAGAGAAGAAAATGAAACAAGAGCAGGAGGAACTGAACTATCGGAATGCGTAGCAAATCCAATCTACTGATTTACCCCAACACATATCTTGTAAGATACGAATTTTCGCCGATGAGTGCGTGATTTACCATCAAGTTTCTAACGCTACTGACGAAAACACCTTACAACAAAATCTTAACAACAGGCAGTCTTGGAGTGAAGATTGGATGATGATTCTTAATCCCAACAAATGTAAACATATATCTTTTACCCGCCGCCGTAACCCTTTCCTGTCCTCTTATACAATAGTAAACGTTCCCTTAGAATCAGTAGAATCATTTAAGTACTTGGGCGTCACACTTTCTCGTGTTCTCAGTTGGGGTACGCACATTTCCAACATACTTTCATCAGCTAACCGAACTTTTGGCTTCATGAGACGACACTTGCGTGGCGCCCCGCAGAACGTAAAACTCCTAGCTTTCAAATCCCTTATCAGAGCGAAATTTGAATACGCATCACCCATCTGGAATCCATATCCAGTCTATCTAGTTAACGAGCTCGAGTCCTTTCAAAGCGGCGTCGTCAGATACATCCATTCATCCTACTCATATGACGTAGGCGTAACATCCTTAAGAGCAAAATCTGATCTACAGCCCCTTGCACGTCGCCGCGCTACTGCCAGTCTTTGCCTCTTTCATAAGTTCTTTTACAGTTCCTTATTTCACGAGCGATATATCACACCACCCGCACGCATATCGCTACGAACTGGGCACCCATTACAAGTCTTACGCCCATGCTCCCACACAACTACTTTTTCCTCGTCTTTTTCTTCCCGCGCAGCATCAGATTGGAATGCCCTTCCCCACCACGTCACTGCAGTCACTTGCCCGACATCGTTTTTTGAAAAATGTGTCTTTGTTGGCTAATCAATAACCTGCTTTTTCCCGCGTTATTCTTTTTGCTTTTATGCATTGGGAAAATGTAGCTTTCATGTACATTTTTTTCTGTATACCTGTGTTTATGTTTGCATTATCAACTGTACCCACCCCTTATGTAACACTCTTATCAAAGTGGTCTTTAAGGAAATAAAACTGAACTGAACTGAACAAGGCTAACATGAATGGGGAACAGCTTTATAGAATTCATAATAAATACTACTAGATGTCGGCATAACAAAGCATGTACAGCATCTAACAAAAAGCAAGCAGCATAAATACAGAAGGAATGCAAACATGCTCCTTTCTTCTACGAAAGATCTACAATAATAAAAACGAGAACTACGGCAGTTTAGGAGCCTTCCCTTATTCTTCTATGCTAGAGAATGGCGCAATGAACAATGTGCCTTGCGCCGAAAGATCTTTCCTTTCTTAAACTCTCATAACAGGCGTTGCTCAGACGTTGAAATTTTCGGAAGATCTCGTAGAGCGAACTGGGTGATTGATAGGGGTATACTTGGTGATCCCTCAGCAAGAGTTAGCAGAACAAACAGGCAGAAGTGGACGCAGGCGAGATGTTTGCTTTCGCCTTGTCTCGTCTCAAGTCCTTGTACGCCGCTTTCACGTCCACATGCATTTATTTTATTTTATTTGCCTTTGGACATTGTATTCTTTATTACGCAATGCCTCCATGACTGCTGATATCTCTACTGAATCAAATGCCTACTTATAATGTATGAAAATCATACAGATAGGTTGATTGTAGTCCTCAAATTTTTGAATTACCTGATTTGTGACAGGAATGTGATTGATTGTAGAATATTCCTTAGTGAAGCTAGCCTGTTCTCTTTTTTGATTGTAGTAAAGTGTTGCCCGGATTCTGTTGGAAAATATCTTGGTGAATATATTATGTTATTCTGAAAGCAAGCTAATGGACCTATAATTCTTCAAATCTTTGACGTCTCCGTTCTTACTGATTAGCACAATGTTGGCTTTTCTAGCTCTCTGGTAAGCTTGAAGTCGTGAGGGACTGTGTATAAAGAACCGCAAGCTTTCCAAGCTTACCTATATTATATGTCTCAAAAAGTCCACGCCATGCAGTGAAAACCATGCGGGTTGTGTAATCAAATGAATAACGAGATTGAGCTTCGTTTCTCGGAGAAAGGAGTTTGCCAATTGTGTTCTGGTAATCCTTCCGTGATGCTTTCGATAGGCGATCAGGAGAACAGAACGAGAAAAATATTTTTCTTTTCTTTTGTTTTGTTTTTTGCTTGGCGGACAGGACCCTTACCTTTAGCTCCATTGTACGAAGTTGGTGACACGTTATCGTCTTCGTCTCTAGGAGAGGCCTACATCCTCTGTAGGACGGCCTCGTCGAGCGATCTCCAATTACGCCTGCCATGCGCCAGCTGACTCCACCTTATGACTGCAGATTTCCTAATTTATTCACACAAACTAATTCTTCACCGTCCTCGACTGCGCTTCCGGTATTTTGGCATCCATTCTGCAACTCTAATATATATAGGCCACCGCTTATCTTTCCTACGTATTACATGGCATGCTCAGCTCCATTTTTTTTCTTCTAATGTCGACTAGAATATAGGGTATCCCCGTTTCTTCTACAACCCACACAGCTCTCCTCCAGCCTCATGAGGTTCATATCATCACTCGTAGCGCAGTCCTTAACTTATTCGCAAGTATATTTATTGAAATCGCAATTATATGGACACTTCAGCGCATTTTCCTTGTAGGCGTCGCTGTTATATTTCGTGTAAAGTACAAGTGCGATAACACCACTTCCGCACGCCGTATGCTTGCGAGCGTGAGCGGAGAAGTATGGCGGCTTGGTGCAGTGGCGTCTTATCGTGCTCGCAAGGGAAGAAGGCGGGGAGGGTGTGCCGTCATCTCACGCGCCAATAAGTTGCTACCGCAATTCAATGCTTCGCTTGTCGGGCGAAACTATGACCTTTGTTACCTTAGAAGTTTGTGACCCGTACGTTAGCACCGGTACTTCTCTCGCGATCCGCCATGGTGGCCAAGTGGCTGTGGCGTTGCGCTGTTGAGCACGAGGTCGCTGGTTCGACCTCTGCTTTGGTGGACGCATACTTATCGGGGCGGAATTCAAAAAGCGCTCCTGTATTGCGCTTGGGTGCACGTTAAAGAAGCACAAGTTGTCAAAAGTAATTTGGTCAAAAGCCTTTCGGCCCAGCTATGGCCTTTCTCATAACCCACTGTACAGTTTCTGGAAACTTCCGAATTGTTAATTACTTTTTTATATCTCTCACTATACGATTTGTGATGAAGAACAGTCTTTTTTATATGGCGTAATATTTGCAGTTTCGCCCGAAGTGCTATAAGATAACCCGGATAGCTTGCCCACTACCACAGGTCCCACTGCAGTTTCCTATTTTGGGAAATCTTATTGTATAACACCTCCTGTATACTACGTGTACCACTAAGGAAACAATCAAATCGAACATTCATCTAAATATTACTATTTCCTGAGTTCCACTTCGTACCTGAGCTGTGTATTGATGGCTGGCAAAAAGCCGTAAAACAGAAAGAAAAACCTTGTGTATCACATCCCCATGAAGTCAAGAGACAATAAAGCCAGGAACGACATAAGGGCAATTGACTGTTCTATTTATTTGAAATGTGCAACTAATAAGGAGCATAGAAGTGACAGTGATGGAAAAGCCAACCTGCTGCAGGTTCCCGGCGAACAAAAATTTTCATTACGCGTGTGATGCTCTTCTATTGAGCTCTGCGGAAATCAATTTACGTAGTTGTAGTGGACGTTCTGGACGTATGTTTTACTGCTAGAACTAACCCTAGGAGTATTAGCCAGCGCCACCACTCTGGCTGTGTGTGTGTGTGTGCGTGCGTGCGTGCGCGTGCGTGTGTGTGTGTGTGTGTGTGTGGGTGTGTGTGCGTGTGTGCGTGCGTGTGTGCGTGTGCGTGCGTGCGTGCGTGCGTGCTTAGCGATTGAACGTGTTGCAACACGTGACGCGATGTCTACGACTCGATAAGCCGATCCATGAGACCCAAAATCCCATAGCAATTATGACAGTGAAAGGAAAGAGACGATACGGGGAACACGTAATTTCCTGGAAGCAAAACGCGTGATGGCGAACATGACGGTGAGTTCTGTGCACCCTCATATGCAAAGCCGCGTGTTACCAGCCGACCGCGACCTTAACACAGCCTGTACTGACCCGCCAACGATCGGACCGTGGTTCGACCGGCTTCCTTTCAGCGCTGCCTATCCGGCGCAATCAAGGGCAGGACTCCTCGGAGCTTCATCGTAAAGCCGCGTGGCGCGTGTTGCAGTAAGCCTTGCTCGTATACCTCGCTAATACTATGCAGTGGTGCAATAATGCGGAAGGTGTGTTCAAAATCAGCTATTCGCAAGTGAAGTTTACGAATATGCTGGTTGCGTAACGACAGTCCATGAATGACATTAGCGTTTCGGTCGTTGCATTACAATCATGTCTGGTTAGCGTTCCGGCGTCCGCCAGTCAAGAAAGTATCTCATGGGCAACGCACGGATATTCCCGTGATCTCAGTTAACTGGCGATGACCACTGCTTTTATAGTACTGCACGGATTTATCGGATTCGGTTATATACTGTCCTGTCAGCCAGGTATCGGCGCCAGTGCTTAGGGATCACGTAGTACGAGCTTCTGTAACGGTGCCACTCTGTGTACAAACTGAGCATGAAGGCCCAGTGATCAATATGGCCGACGAAGCACCACACAGAAAATGAAGGTAACCTAATTGCACTGCACAGTCCAACTTCTCGCTGTCATCTGGAGGACTTTGGGGGTAGCTAGCGCGCGGCTTTCAGAGATGGGAGCGCGGCATACTGGCTGGAGCAGTAATCGTCAGAAGAACAGCGAACTTGCTAAAGTAGTTTGTGTGTGTGTGTGTTCCTACAGACGTAATGGTGCAGCGCCGGATTAAATTGAGCTTGTTGAGCGACGCTAAAAACAAAAAAAAAGGCTTCTCGTGCTGCTTCCTTCGGGCGCACGATTTCTTTCTTTCTTTTTGCCAGCTGTATTACGCAAGTATTTTCGCGCCCTCTGTCTGTTCACTCGCCCATTGGGAACGCTGTCTTAATTCTTCTGTCGTGTCATTAGAGCAAACTAAATGGTTGTACAAATTGTGTGTACGCAGCTGACTTTCACATATATGCGCGGTTAATTTGTAAAAGTTTCGTAAAGCTTGCGACTTTTAATTGTCAAGTTCAATTGGGCATATACTTATTTTGTAAAGATATGTAGTCTTTCCTCAAAAATTATAATTCAATGACTAATTAAAGGGGCTTTTATGTACATTTACAAATACACCACCCTACAGTCTGGTCTTGCGACATGGCAGCCTCTTGGCGTAATCGGCGTCCCGGACGTAGCTCCAGGAGAGATCTTGAAGTGGATTGAGGTCGAAGGGATCTTAAAGCGCCCCCACCACTTGAAATACCACGGTCGAGACGACGCTTTATTCCAAGAAGGAAAAATGGCGCCGATGCAAAAACGAACACGAGCCGATGATTGATGGTGACCTTGTACAGATGAAGTTGAAGTCCGTATAAATGCTTAAAATATCCACGAGTACACGCTGTGATATTATGTGAGGTTGCTCACAGTCAGTGTGCTAATATTAGGGTGACGTCAGCAAAAGTCTCCTTTTCGCCTGCTTTCTAGAATTGTAAAGCCCTACAATCGTTAAAAGAGCCGTGCAACACTTTTCAAACTAGTCATAGAATCACCTCCCTATAAAGGATGTCCTCTCACAAATATCATGCCGCACAAATGCTTCGAATCCTTCAACTATGAGAAGCGCGGAAATTCAGCCTTTTTTGGTACGACATACTGCAAGTGAAGCGCGAAAAAGAAGGGCAAACCCTCCGGGCAATTTTGTACCCTCAGTCTGTCCCTGTTTTAAGGCGATAGCGTCAAGGAGCCCGTGTGGCAGAAAATACGGTGTGGGCTTCCCGCGTACGGCGTCGGACGTCGTCCTACAAGAAAATATTTTAGAAGCACGCATACCTAGGTCTTCCATGTGATGCAAGGAATTGACTGAATTGAATTTCTCAAGCTAAAATACGTGAGGAAATCGTAAACTACGACTTACCCGCAACCCACATACGTGATAGCTCTCGGATTGTAATTTGAACATTGAGAAAACATAATTCTGTTACGCGAAAACTCAAACAATCCCTTTTCCAGCGTTTCTACAATGCATAGCCTGGAGTTGGCATCCGCCATTTGTGCGCGCCGGCCCGTAAATATCTCGGAGTCCACGGAACGGTGCGCCCACTTCCTTGAAACAACTCCAAATGGCGCTCGCCTCCGCCGCATCATGGCACATGCAAGTGGCCGCGTTTCTACCAGAGAGCCCACCTTCGTTCATAGCGTTCGCCATGAGCGTTTCCCGGTAAACTTTACGGTTACATACGCTGCAGTTGCCTGGAAGCGTAAGAAGCAGTCATTGATCTGTGAATGCTATTGCGTTCCACCTTTAAAGGCGAAGCTTAAGCCTCCTCCAAATTTTTTCACACTTCACTTGCAGTAGTTCAACAATAAGTGAAGTTACCGCACCAATACTCGGCTTTCTCTCTCTTTTGGCCTCCGCTAGTGCGCTTAAGCTGCACAGTGGTGAAGCCAAGAAGGAAAAGTTCGAGCCAAAAGTTGAGTGTCGCGGTATACCACGCTACACAACATGCTACGGCCTTCTAGGAGGTGAGGGTTTGTTTGCTTCTAATACACACACGGGAGCAGGTGCCAAAGGCTACAAAGGTGTGACAAAGGGCTCCCGTTCCTGTTGGCGTTCAGCACTGTGGCACACAGTGCTGAACGCCACAGTGCTGCCACAGTGCACTGTGGCATACACGATATAATATCCATTGGTCGCATCATGTCAAATCAATGTTACATGTGCAGTATGGAGATAAACACATTGTAAAAATCATATTGAACACATTAGTAGCACGAAATACAAAAGAAATACGTACATTACACAATAATAATAGAGGTTGATTACGAATCTGTAGATATGAGTTCCCGAGTCAGGGAAGTAAATAACACGGTAAACATAAGCGAATTGTATTATCCAATTCCAAAAACAGCCATAATAATGTCTTACAAGATAAAATCATAAAATAGATCAATTATGAGGATTTAAAAGCGGGCGAGTTGCAACCTATTTATTCCTGGGCGGCACACACAGCGCTTGTTCTCTCTTGTTCTCGTGTTCCTTTTGCGATGCCCAAGAAGGATACATCTCATCTATATTGCATGGCATGTTCCATAACGTGTATTTTCATAAATCTCTTAGATAAATTACCGTAATCAGGTAAACTCAAGCGATTTAATGATTGAGGAACCTGGTAATTAAAATGCTGTCTGCCATGAATTGTTCCTGACTTTGGAATTTTTCTAGTTTTGTTGCTTAAGCAATAGTGAGATTTTTTATTCAGATGATTTTGATGTATATAGTTTGTTACTTTTTTATGTTGCAATAACCCATAAAGGCGCACACACACTAGCGGAAGAACGCGCGCTGGGAAAGCTGCATCGCGGTAGCTTTAAATGCCGCAGGAGGGATCGGTCCTGCTCCGATTTATCAGACCAGTCCGACCGCTAAATTCGTACTCGCGCGTGGTGTCAATCGCACGGCTTGTTTCGTACTATCGTCGGCGCGCGTCAGCTTTCGCTCGCGCTTGTTTTGGCTCTCTTGGTTAGGTCTCGTTCGTGCTCGTTTTTATTGTCGTGGTTCGCGTTTTTTTTTTTTTTTTTACAGTGATGGAAAGGTTTCTGGAGACAGTGCGTCATATCCGATTCTGTAGGACAAGACGGGCCCTGAATACAAGGACGTGGAGGCGACACTCAGTACCTCATTCTCATTGTCTTTTGAACACGGTGACGCCGCAACTCAAGGGAGCACAGCAACATGATTATGATCAGTGCCACCGACGTCGTCATCTTTATAAGATATAACTCGCGTTAAGAACGAAGGACGAGGAGGGTAAACACAGCGCCAATCTGTCAGCAGACGAAGAAAAAAGCACGCGACATCTCGTACCTACACGCAGATGAAAATAAAGGAGGCGAGTTATTGATGCACGCTGTCACGTGACTGCCGCAGCAGATCGCCTCCAGTTGGTGCGACGGCTCTGCCGCCGCTCGTTTTTCCACTAGTGTGTACGCGCCGCAACAGTCTCTGAGCGTAGTGTATTTAATGAATAGAGTCTGCGTTCTCAGATCTTGAAGCCTATGCCCCTGTAGTTATCGAAGTGCCCAAGGACTAGTTTCTGTAAGGCTATCAATTGTCGATAAATTTGTGAATACGTTGTGCCCTATACAAGGAAACAATATGTAAGTCGTGAATAAAACATGAAGTGATATAATACCTTTTTAAGCCAAAGTATAATCAAATCCCCGACTCGGTTAAAACGTCCCGTGATTGTG
This sequence comes from Dermacentor albipictus, assembly GCF_038994185.2. NCBI lineage: Eukaryota > Metazoa > Arthropoda > Arachnida > Ixodida > Ixodidae > Dermacentor > Dermacentor albipictus. The sequence continues at coordinate 10,393,668 of NC_091826.1, forward strand.
CTAAGCTCGACAGATAATTTTTTCACGAGTGTCTTCCAGCACATATCACCTTTAATCCATACACCCAGAAACTTATGAGTTTCTTCTTGTGCTATTTGCAGACCTTGAAACCATGCTGTTAACTTAAAATTAATCGTTTTGTTCATTTGTGAAAATATATATTTAGTTTTGTTGACATTTAATTGCAACGTCTAGCTTTATAACGATGAAAACAGCAGACAAGTAATTATTTATTGAAATCTGCAACATTTCCAATGCCTTTAGGGACATAACTTTCATTTGGATTCCGGCCCATGAAGAAGTCCCAGGTAACGAAGCCGCTCACGAGCTCGCACGAGCACTCTACCACCAGGTTACTCTAGAGCAGCTAGTTCCAGGGATCAAAGATAACATCATCATCTACAGGAAAATTGTAGATCATTACAAAGCCGAAAGAAGAATATTTCCGCCTCCGCATCGGTCTCTCTCCGTGGAGGACGCTCGCATTTGGCGACGCCTCCAGGGAAACAATTATACATCACCACATTGGATCTACTTAACACAGACGAGGGACTATAACGACACCCTCTGCAAAATTTGTAAGCAAAAAGGTACGCTAGACCATGATATATGGGAGTGTGCTGGCTTCCCAGGGGCCAAGGAAAACGTTGACAGTAGAGAAGCCGGGGAGGCCTTGCTCCAGAGCGAAGCTGAAGACGAGCAGCGTCGAGCAATCCGCCTGGCCGTTGACGCCGTGTGGATTAGTTTGAACTAAATTTAAAGTTAGTTGATGTAAACTAAGGTGAATTACAGTTAATAAAAGCGAGAGCAATTAGAGCAAGGTTGCTTAAGGTGGAGTAAAGTGAATGAAGGTGAGTTGCCGATGTTGGTTTTTGAGACGGCGGAAGCGTTCCTCTCACGCATGACGCAGGAAAATTATTCCAAGTAAGGTCGAAATTAGGGAACATTGCTCTTGCTCCCTGAATAGAGCAGTGGTGGTCGTTCTTTTAGAGTGAGCCTAGCCTACTAGCTTCTTTTCAAACACTCAACAGCAATTATATTGACAGACAAAGAGTGATACTCAATTAAAACTGGTTGCTCAATTTGTTTATAAAATTCAGTAAGAGAAATTCACTAAAAACTCAATTTATACACAATACATTCTTTGAAAAAAATTAATACAACTTCAAGTAAAACTCTAGGAATCTTCGTGAGGGAGGTCGTTAACTTCAAGTCGAATTTAATTCTTATCGCCTGAGGCTAGGCACCATAGCTTAATACTGACCGAATATAATTAATGTATGTAGAAAGTAAATAAAGGAGATAAACCACGTAACCGCATAAACTACAAAATAGAAGGAAAATATCCAGAAGAGAAAAGAAGGGCAGGTCACCAGTTTTTCAATGCAGCTTCTGACTCAAGCCGGGGTGCCCCGCTTTAACTAGGCCGATGGTTTTCAATGATAGTTCGACAACGCCGTGTTTCTGAGCGTAAAATTGATGGCGCGGATACGACGAACTCTGTGGTGTTGCTGTGCCTGACTTGGGCTATAGTGCATGGAAAAATACTGCTGCGACACTAAAAATAGAGCACCGTAAACCTATGTGATGTTCCTTTTTTATCCGCTATAGATGACCTCATTAATCACCAGAGAGCGCATAAATCGATTTCGCGCCTCGAAAGAACATCGCTCATTCCATGCTGGATATCCTCCATATGCTAAAGGCAGCGTCGCGACGAGCGTATAACTTCATCCGGACGACGCCCATAACTCTTCTCACTGAAAGAAATATTCCTGCTCTAAAAAAATGAAATCGTGTGCGAACAAGATATCTAAAATTTATTACCGCTAACTCATTTATTCTGTTGAATTTGTTGGTAGCACCACGAGAGACAGGTGCTGCTGCTTTTCATTGTCCGCAGGCCTTCATTTATTTTTTTTTAGTTGAAGGAAATGTTGCTGCTTTTAGACTGCGCCACCTACTCCTCTTCCCTTAATCGCAGCATGTGCACCAGACGACGTACGTAAGAGCTTCGAACAAAGAGTAGATAAAATATATGGTTGACAGACAGCTCTGAAGTTCACATGCACACACAAACAATATAAATAGACAGAAAGAACGCGCAAAATAAACACAAACAGGTAAACAGTTCCCAAAATACAAAAGCTCTTGTCAAAGTATACAAGTTAGGTCCCTCGTTGGTGGCATGTCGGTGGAGCGCGCATTAAATAAACGTCCCTTCGTGCATACGCTTCGTCGCTGCATTACTCCACTGCTATTCGCATTACCACCGACAGTCATCGTTAAATGAGTTCTGCCGTAATTTTTTTCCCTATCGCTGACAGTTCAACGAAACTGTGCACTGTTGTAAAGGCTTGTGCTGCTGCCCTTTATAATCAGCCCTGCTGCACCTCACTCATCCATTAAATCTGCGAGTTACTGCAATGCCCTAGGCATCATGTTTCAGAGTTAGACCATGCTGATCGGCAGAAAGTACGGAATATTCATGATTATCGCGTCAGTTGTGAATAACTGCATATCATATTGACCGCAAATAAAGACTGGGACAGAGGAACAGAACACACAAACACAACACGGGCGGTGTTTGTGTGTTCTCCTCCACTGCCCCCGTCTTTATTTGCGGTCAATATGATATGCAGTAAGCACCAACTAGGCCAAGCTGAAGTTCTTCTCCAGTTGTGAATAAATTAAAGGTAGGTAATAATAAATGCGATATCCAAGAAGTTTTTAAACAAGAGAAATCAAGTTGTCGGAGCGCACAGTGAACAAGATCAAATGGACAGAACATGTAAACAACATTTTTCTTTTTTTTTTGCGCTGTGCGGTTTCTCAGCAATATTTCACTTTTTCTTTCCTCGCCGATGGCATCAATCCATTAGCAACCCAAGATTAGCAGCAGGAGTCTAAAGCAGAGTTTAGGGTACGTATGTCTCAAAAGTTCTGCTAATACCAGCTCGACATTGGCCAAGGTTCGCGCACTGGTCAATCGCAGTATGCGCAAGCGATGCTATATCCAAGAGCCCAGCCAGCCCCTTATTTTACGTACACGAACAAACCGAGCACTTCTGTGTGATGCTTACTGGACGCTACCCTCTAGACACGATAATTTTATTAACAAAGGTGCAGTTTCTCACATACAGGTAAACGGCACGCTTTGCCCCGAATAATGATAATATGACTTGAATAAGGCAAATTTTACTTTAAGAAGACTAACATAGGTCCTAAAGTATTGAAATACGTAAGATGGTGTGTATCAATCGAATATAATTGATAGGCGCATGTAATGTCTAGCGGTGGAATTGTCCACGCAAATTTTCGTAATAACAGTGCTAACTGCAGACGTATAACGAAACAATAATCAAAACATTCAAGAAAGCGAAGCTATTGGCGTTATTTACGGCAAATGCACCACATGTCTAGAAAAAGATGCGAAAATAGACACCTTTGTAACTGTTACCATGCATTACGGGCTTCCAAAATGATACATTGTTTTAGTGACACGGTATACATATAAAAAAAATACTCAGAGCGTCGAGGAAACAGAGAGGACAAGAAAAAGGAGTTTTGCTGGAATAGAATACTTTCCTTACATTCAACCGTGGATTCTCAAACTTGTGTGCTATGTTAACCAGGACAATCATTCGTCACATCATACATGCAAGCCTTCCTAAGTGCGCACTCAATACATTAAATGCTTCTTTTTTTTTCTTAGTCCTTTACATCCGCTCACGAAGAGAGCTTAGCGCGAGAAAATACTGTTTGGCTCGTTAACCCAATCAGAAACGGGTACTGGCTGCGCAGAGCCTAGAAAGGGGTTTTGCGATCTGCCG